>NW_018164775.1:320784-355971 GCF_001263595.1 Phalaenopsis equestris | reverse complement strand
AAGTTATATATATATATATATATATATATATCACCTTATTTATATATGAAAAGGTGTATTCCCCATTTTTTAATTTAAAATTGTGATAATTTTTATGTGATATAATAGAGTTAAGTGATATAAATGTAAAAAAATAGAGTTAGGAGTTGGGTGTGTTATGTATGTAAATGCCCCTGTTGTGAAGTTTTCATGTATTGTGAAAGGCTTCTGCACCCTTTAGTCCCACATCAAAAAATAATAGTTTGTTCTTTAAATTAAAAGGCTCAGATAATTAATTAAATGTGCATCACATGATGTGTGAGTTAAGGTTTGGTTAATAATATGAGTTATTTTAAATAAAATAATTTATTATTTTAAAAATAGAGTCATAATTTATTTGCATATTTTAAATAAGTTGAGCTGGTTATATAAGATAAATTAGGATAGTAAAGCCTACATCCTAAATTTGAATCGTGATGAATGGAAAAAATATTACATCACACTCCGGAGTACACATGAAATGTCGAAAAAAATAATTTTCACTCGGCCGAAACCTGGTCTTAATAACACCACATAATATTCGAATAGCACTTTATTTTTCACAAATATCATCGCGGTATATAAAAAAAATAATTTTCACTCGGCCGAAACCTGGTCTTAATAACACCACATAATACTCGAATGGCACTTTATTTTTCACAAATATCATCGCGGTATATAAAATAACCCCGCAGGATTAGAAATAATGCGGATGGAATATTTCTGTAATATAGCCGGAAAATTAAATAACGCAAAGGAATATTTCTAATTGATTTACCACGTACTTAATATTTTTAAAGTATGTAATTTTCTAATTTTAATTAAAAGATATTAAATTTAAGAATAAAGATTCGAGTTAGGTTTGGGCCGGGCCGCACGCGTCTTTTTTTTATATATAATGGAATTCTATGTGGGTCCCGATATTCCACGTGTCCTTATTTTATTGGACTTCGAACATAGCTCTACATTCAGAGTTCTGATGTAATATTTCCTCTGTTGAATGTGGATTTTCATGATTAGCTCGAATTCTAATTGGTTTATTTATTGAATAACTTAGCTCCCATTGTTGCCCTGCCCTTGTTTAAAAGGTGCAATTTTTTTATCCAGCAAGATTTACGTTGAATACAATTCGAATATGTTGTGAGAATCAAAATAGAAAGAGCTTTAGCTAGTGTCTCTACTATCAGCAACAGTTTCCTAGAGCAACTAAGGTGCAGCTGCCCCAAACATACCATTTATTACTTTCTTAAATGGAATATATGCATTAGAAGATAGTGATGGCATACATATCTAAAGTTAATATGTATTATTAATTTGTTCATTTTATATTGCATTAGTTGTCTAAGCATCTGTTTGGAAATAGAAAGAGCTTTAGCTAGCGTCTCTACTATCAGCAGCAGCTTCATGAAGCAACTAAGGTGCAGCTGGCTCAAACAAACCCTTTATTACTTTCTTAAATGCATATTTGCATTAGAAGATAGAGATGGCATACATATCTAAAGTTAATATGTATTATTAATTTGTTCATTTTATATTACATTAGTTGCCTAAGCGTTTGTTTGGGATAACTTTCTAGTTATTTTTTTCAGACCGTTTTCACATTTTTGTTTGGGAAACTACTTTGTTGTTGTTTTATAAAAAATTATGTGATTGGAAACTGTTTTTTTCAACCTGAAATGTTAAGATATGGTGGTTGTCAAAAAACTACAGTCTGACTTTTTGAAATTAAAATAAATTTGTAATTACCACCACAACTTTTTGAATAGTAATTTTTTTTCTTACAGCTGTTTGGCAATTGTTTATTCAAACAGCCGCACCAATTCCAACAGACCCTAAGATGTGAGTTTTGTTTTCCTAATTATATTTTTTTATTATCTCTTATGATTGGCTTTTCTTATTGATACACCACCAACTAATTTTCATCCAACACGAATCTTGAGGCATGACACAAATCTCGATATAATACTTTAAGCAAGAAACATTCATGATAAAAAGTTATCTAGAGCTGCGATTTCAGTAAACTTATAGTCAAACTGACCTGTTCAATGAGACGGGCCTAATGATATCAAAACTACCCCAGTCCAAGTCAAATCAAGCCCAGATAAAGTCATTAAACCACAGTTAGAAGATTTATGAATACATTTGAAAAGTCAAACAACTGTCAAATATGACAAGTTTATACTCAAATCGAGCGGCTCGACAAGACGAATCCAACAAGCCCAAGATCACTCAATTCTGACATCATTAAGGCACTCAAATGTCCATTAAACGTCGTATGATCGACGGAAGATCTCTGGACCGTCTGATCAAAATAGTTCATATTTTTGCATTAATTACACTTAGAACACTATAAATAGAGCCACATCCCTCTCAGGAGGGGGGAGGAAGTCTAGAGAGAGTCTGAGGTCTTGAGGAGAAGCTGCAACTCAGCATCACTACCAATTGTCGTCGACCACCGCCCCCGCCCCCGGCCCCCCCCCGCCGACTGTCGTCAACCTCCACCTACCGTCATCAATCACCACCAACCAGACGTCGTCAGTCACATTGTAATCTGAAAAATATAGTTACAATTTCTCGTCTGTGGGACGAGGGATTTCTGTAATCATCAATCAATAGTGGATTTCCGCAACTGTGTCAGACCCCATGGTTTTTCCCTAACGGGTTTTCCACGTAAAAACTTATGGAGTCATCACCGTTTTTTTCTATTTCATATCTGTGTGTGCTGAGCTTTTGTACAACGCTAAGACGATAATTTATTATTCTACCGCTGCGAATTTTCTAGCACGCATCACTTATAATAAAATCCTTTTAAGGATTTGTATTTGTTTAATGAACAGGTTAAATAAAAATTTAGGAGATTGGGGTTTAATTCCTCTTGTTCTTATGTGCATTTAGGTTATATTGTGTTAGGAATCATTAAAATATTAAGCTTTATCAATACATTCTTTTAATTTTTTTTATGCAAATAAATTGAAGTAATGCATTCTTGGTTAAAATTTACACTCTCACTTTGGTGATACACCTATAAAAATGTGCAAGTTCGCTAATGTAGATGTTAAGGTGACAAAATTACTATTCATTTTAGTAGAAAGTGCTAAGCCGAAGCAATTATTACAATGCATGATGACATAAATTTGCATAATTATGCCACATATTAATCAATAAAGCATTAGAGATGCTCACATGAAAAATAATACCAATTCTATTTTGAAAAAGTTAGATGATGATAAATGATGTGTCCATTGAAAACTTATGCTGCTAATCATTTTCTTAATCATATAATTAGGCATTTTGAAAGTCAATGTCACTAAGAAAACCCTCTTTGAATGTCTATTCAAAACACAACTTCAATCACTCTAAACTCTATAAATCCTCTTTATTGTTCAATTAATCTAATGGACAACCATCCAATATCACAAATCCTCTTTATAAAAATAGTACACTATTTTTGTGTTATTCATGAAGTCAAAATTTGAATAATGCATTAAATAAGGGCAATTATGTTGTGATAAAAAACACATAAATTCATCATTCATAATATTTATTATAAGGACATTTGAATGCATACCACATAATTATTAAATATTTATTAACATACACAAAAATATTTAATATTACATAAAAAGTATCACTATTGTTAACATTAAAATAGTGAGAAAAAAAAACATTTTCATGGTAATTTATGCCATCAAGCCAATGAGAATCAATATAGTTTCTTCCTAAAGGCTAACACAAGCCAATGAGAACCAATATTACAATATATGTTAAACATGAGCATCTTATAGCATCTTCCTAAAGGCTAATAGACACTCAATGAAGTTTATTTACTTAGAAGGATTAAGTTTTTTCATGAGTACATTCCCCATTATCATTTACCTAACAAAAAAGGAATAGTATTAAGAATGTTAGTTTCTATCACACCCAAGCATACATATATAGAGTTAGGGCAAAACAAAGTGAGGAAATTATCATTCATTTACATCACATTATATGCATATGCTCATCTCATCATAAGGATTTAACTTACCTTCATTAATCAATATGATCAAAATTGTATACAAATTCATGCTAAAATAAAAAAACATAAATACAACAAGAATCTCAAGTCTTTTATTTACACTAATCCCAAAGTTTCAAATTCAAAACAATCATACTACATAAATCATTACATTAAATTTATTCTTAGAAAATACTACATACCATACAACTATGTATGATATCCATGTCCATGTCAATTTTTTTGTATTCCACCAACACTTTTCTTTTTCATGAAATAACAATAATCAATATAAAGCCCAATAGAATATACAAAACTTATCATTGAATTCACTACATGGAGAATATTATAATAGGTATAATTTTACAATGCTTATCATTTACATACATATCACCCAAATCATGTAGTTACATATCTAACTTCTAAATTTTCCTTTTCACATCTGTACTACCTAAATCTTTCATATCACATAAAATACCACAATTTTATTTTATTTTTTTTCAAATGAAATGCATATTTTCATGCAAAGGTAAGATGGGTATGTATGTAAAAATCAAATTTTTTGGTGTAGATATGCAAATACATATGAATTGAGTGGTATGTATGTAAGTCTTTCATAATTATAATATTCATTTATGATGTAGCAACACTTTATTTTATATTCATGAACCATTCATCACTTATATCACAACATATATAGAAACAATATATAATTGATTTGGTTATTATTCTTATAATAATAGTTTATTATCATAACATAACTATATTGCTACCTATCCTCATTAAAACTGTCAGTATATCACTTATATGCATCATGCTAAAAGCTAGGATTTTCACAAAAAAAATGTTATGAGGATAGGGATTTGTATGTTTGTTTTTGTGTATAAGTCTAAAATGACTCATTTTATCATACTAAACTACTTTATTAGTCCATTTCTTTCTAGTTGGCAAAGCACATAACATCTTGTGATCAAATATCAAGATTAGACCAACAGTGATACAGAAAAATGTTAGATTATTTGTATAAATAGAGATCATATTTTATACAGAGGAGATTCCATTTGTGTATTAAGATATGATCAATATATTAAAAGTATAATTATACAAACTCAAGTGAAATCCAAAGTCAATTTTTCAAGCAAACAAAGCCAAATGTTCGATTACTAGAGCCCAACAAAGTGTCCAATCAAGACCCATCATAAAAGGCCAATTAAAAAAAATAAAATGATTAAACTTTAAACATTATTGTTTAAATTTCAAAATTATATTATAACTGCTTTAAACTTTCAAATCTAGATGTTTGCTTGGACTCATCATCATAATAAGAAAATAAATTAGAAACATAGTTGTTATTTTTCTTCATTAATAATCACTTACCTTATCCTCCAAAATTTATCTTTTTTTAATTTTTTAATCATTGTAATCGTATAAATAAAACTAATATAATTTTTTTTTTCCAATTTTGTTAAATTTTATGAGCGGAGAATTGCTCATTTTTAATTTTGTCCTTGGCGGCTCAAGTTTGTTATTTTTTTTATGAAATTAAGCAATTGTCCTTAGTTTATTTTAGTTCATTTTTAGATATACTTGTTTTTTATATTAAGTTCTTATCTCAACCTGATTAATATTTTCTCAAAATCCCCATAACCATATAAATCATCTACTACTAAACTCAACCCTCACATCCACCCCAAGATTTATTTTAAAACTATCAACCAAGCTAAACAAGACTAAAATTTAATCTTGATATCTAATACGTGACACACATAAAATCTTCCAAACAATCACAAGTATTTCTAGTCTATTATCCCACAAAATAAAATTCCTCAAAATGTAGTTCTAAATTAGCACAAATTAGCCCAATTTAGGCAAATCTTATACTTTTCATTACTACAACCTTGCTAATCCCCCATCGCTCCACCACAAATTCTAAAACACTTCTTTAAACATTAATAAAGACAATCTCCCTAAAAAGATCAGCTACCATCATTATATTTGATATCAAAGTGAATCTAAGAATGAGCAATACAATAGTAGGATTTACTTGAGGGAGCTTTTCCCTTATAGTGTGTCTAATGGCTTCACTATAAAAATATATGATTAAAATCAATTTCACCACCCTTCATAAATTTGATATTGGATTTTAAACATAAATATTAGTTTGTTGGTTAATTTTCTTGTTAAGGAATTTTAGTGATTTTTTCAAACTTACATCTTATGTCATATCCTTATTATTTTGACAAAATGTCCACTACTTAGCTTCTCATTCCTAAACAAAAAGTTAAAATATTTGTTTCGAGTACATCATTCAATTTTAGCTAATCTTTGATTTGGTGACTTAGATTAGCACTTCAAAACTGTTGTCTAAATTAGATTTTTTTCCTTTCTTTTAGAAAGAGAAGAGGTTAACAAATTAGTTTGTATATTTATTTGTTTTTTATTTCTTATCATTACTCATATCGCATGTATACTTATTATTTGAATTTTCAAACATAATTTGCATGAGCCCGCCATAATAATGCAAATATAATTTATGAAGTTAATTGACACATTCATCCATCAATAGCCATCTTTCCCTCAAAATTCTCTTTTTTTTTTTTTTTTTTTGATCAATGTAATACTAATAAATAGGACTATTATGTAATAACTTCTTCAATTCTAGAAACGAAATTTTATGTAAAAAATTGCTCTTTCTTAACTTGATGCATGGTGGCCTGGGTTCTCTTCTCTTTGGTGAGATAAGTAATTATTTTTTTGTTGTTTGAATGACCTAGCTCATTGGTGCAGCCTCTGGCGTAACTCCCTCGGGTCGGGGGTTCGAATCTCGTGGTGCGGGCTCTTCGAATTAGGAACAAGCATACTAGAGTTTTCAACCCTTTGAGGGAATCGATATTTGGTGCCCATTGGACCAAACCAAACATCGATTTCACCTTTTTTTTTTCAAAAAAAAAAAGTTATTATTCTTAGTTTATTTTTCAATTTTGCTAGCTTTCATCATAAGTCATGTTTTCAACCAAATTAATTCTTCTCAGCATCCCTAAAATCATATAGAACCATTCACCACTAAGCCCAACCCTTACATCCGCCCCGAGGTTCATCTTAAAGTTCTCGACCAAGCTCGACAAGACTAGAACTTAATCGTGTTACTTGCCACTTGACATACATAAACTCCTCCAAATTTAATCCACTCAACATCGAGACCACAAATCCTAAGGAAACAATCCACAAGAATTCCTAGTCTTTTATCCCACTAAAATCTACCACAACATCAAAATAACAATCCAAAGTCTTTTACACTCCTAAATCTCACTAAAAAGTTCACCCACAATTATCAAATCCTCTCTCTTCAAGGGAAGTATTAATATCATAAAACTGTAAGATAAAGTATCTGTTACAATGTGGGATAAATGAATGGGCACTACACAAATAAAACACAAGAAAGCTTATAACTCAAACTCAATTATTTTATTTACATGAACACACAACATGAGCCCAAAAAACTCGGGACTATTTTGCAGTTATACTATCAAGCCAAACTCAAGCTTGATAATCAATGGCCTCTGAAGGCACTGGCGCTGCATGGTCATAGATACCAAAAGCCTGAGCTGAGGTGTTCTGCAGCATGGGCATGAGAAGATCACAACTACATTTCCCAACCAGCTTTCTTTGACATTCTTAGCGAGTGACGCCAGCACCAGCCAATGCAGCCGTAACAGAAGCAGACCCTTCTTCGAGGGTTCGCCTTTTCTTGATTGTTTCGAAGGCTTTGATGACATCTCCGATCTCCCAATCCGAGAAATCACCCACACCAGCACCACACTCTAGCCCAGCACCAACCTGCAAGAGAAAAGTGAAGGAAAACAAACAGCTATTGGCACTTAGTACAGATGGGCATGTGCATAATTATAAATAGAGAAAATCAAAATATAATAGTGGTGAATTCAGAACTATAACAAGACAAGATAACAGAAATCTATCAGCATTCATGAGTAGATTACCTTTAAATCATTTATTTATGAGAGCAAAGAATAAATAATATGACAGTCAAGGCCCTTTGATAGAGCAGCTATAGTTTAATAACAAAGTATGCATTTAAACATAGGAAGGTTTACATACATACCAACCAATTCTTTTGTATTTACATATCAAACACCTAAACTTTTATTTTGACATTTATACACTCAAATCTTTCATATCATGACAAAAATACCACCACTTTAACTTTTAAAAAGTGAAATACAAATTTCCAAGAATAGGTAAGGTGGTATGAAAAAATTGCAGTTTAGATGTCAGATACGTAAATACATAGGAATTGAGTGGTATGTATGTAAATATTCCTTCAACATGTCCTACACTGCCTCATAAATTACCTATTCTTGATAACAAATTAAACAAATGAATACACTTGGCAAGAGTCTAATGCACACAATAAATCATCAAGATAATGAACTAATAATAATGGTTTTGAACATACCTCCTTCACCTCTTCCTTTACTCGTCTCAGCGAAACAATCGTTCCGGTATGAACCGTCTTCCCCTTCCGAACAACTTGAATACCGCAGTTTTTCACCAGCTTTCCTTCGATCACCATGCATCCAGCCACTCGTCCGCTTCCGCTGCTAAAAGTAGCTCGAACTTCCGCTGCTCCAATGGGCATTTGTTCCTATAGAATCAACACATCAGGATTTTTTTCTAATGAGTGAACTCAAAGCCTTGATGCCATGTTCACGAGTTAAGGAAACAACTCACCTCAACAGGCTCGAGTAGACCTTCCATCGCATCGCGCATATCATCAATGAGATCATAGATAACTCGATACAATCGAATCTCGATGTTCTTTTTGTCGGCATAGCTCTTAACTGACCCAGCTGCTTTCACATTGAAACCGACTATAATAGCCTCAGCGGCAACAGCAAGATCGATGTCGCTGGTGCTTACATCACCCGGGGCTTGGAGAAGGAATTTCAAAGCGACATTATCCTGCGGAAGCACTTGGATGGCATGTCTGATTGCATCAATTGAGCCCTATAATTGATGATGGTGAGTGCCATTATTTCGATCAAGATAACATTTTAAAGATAAAAATGTCAAAAATTGCCCAATGTAAGGAGTTTGGGACTATTTTGGCACTTGTATTTTAAAGAGAAATTTACATATGTAGCATATAATTCTAATGTATTTACATATGCCACATCTAAACTTCTATGCTTACATAAATAGCACCCTGGTGCTTTGAACCCATGCATGAAAAAATGTAAATATGAAAGTTTGGGTGTGAAATAGGTAAATACACAAGAATTGTGTGCTATTATAATGCTGTTGTGGGAGCAAAATGCAAAATTGAGTTACCTGGACATCAACCTTCAGGACAATATTCAGCTGATGCCTGTCTACTCCAGACTGCTTCCCCATTGAAATAGCAGAAGCTAAGGAAGATAGAGTAAGCTTCGTCTCCCCGGCTTTGGAAGATATGTGTGAGACCCGCCGAGATTCCGCACAAGACTCGGCTCTTTGACGTGCCAAATCTAGAAAGTCAACGACCTCAAATTCATCGCCAGCTGCAGGAACGTCGCTAAGGCCAATAACCTATTGAGCAATTAGGGGAGGAATATCAGGTATTCACAACTTTATATTTAACGAACGATGAGTAAAAAAGCTGCCTTGAAAAATAACAGTTTAGGAGGTCAATGGCTAGTGCAACAGGGTATAAAAAAGAAAAATTTACATACATACCACTCAATTATTCCGTATTTACATGTCTAACACTTAATCTTCAATTTTTCATATATATCACCTTACCTATGCATGAAAAGGAGTGTTCACTTTTTAAAAGTTCAAAAAGTGGTATTTTAGAAGCGATATGAAAGATTTAGATGATGTAAATGTTAAAAGTAAAGTTTAGGTGTTAGAGATATGTAAATACATATATGAATTGGGTGGTATGTATTTAAATGCCCCAAAAAAAAAGAAATCAACAACATGCCAATGCATTAAGAGACAGAACAACATCTGAAGTTGAGGAGGCACTGAGGTAAAATTTCATCTTGTCATAATAGTTTCTACCTTCATAAGTTATTCAAAAATATCAACACCCAAATTTAAAAGGAACAAAAAAATCAATTCCATGCAGTTTTGTTATGGATCCAAGGCTTAAAAAAGTAAAATATACACAACATAATATTTGAAGTTCGTAATTTTAAATTATATGGCAACTAAGAAATCAGAAAGTCATGCACTTTTGTCCGGTCTTTCACACTCCACCATCTTCAAAAATACTTGGCAAGCTAACTATGGAAAAGAAGAATATAGAGAAGACCAGAATGTAGAAAGCAATCCAAGGGACTCCAAAAGATTCCACGGCATTCTAGAAAAAACTAAAAGGTGAATATTCCAAAGAATTCTATATTGTTCCACATAATTCCATAGATATGCTGAAAGAAACAAGCTTTTAAAAGAACAATAGACTATTATGGAAAGTTCTAGAAGCATATATATATATAAAGAACAATGTAGAACTATCTAGAAGATAGCATATTCTTATGTAATCTATAAAGTTCTCTTAAGCTCGAGGAGGGCTAAAAATAGAAGTTCCTCCCCTTCATTTGGATCCATCCAAGAACATTCAAGGTTCCCAAGCATTCAAGTGTTGTAATCACTCTTTCTTAGCGAAATGTTTCTTTCTTCAATACTTCTCCTTACTCTTCTTCCTAGAGTGTTTTGTGCATACAACTCCAAAAGTTGTGAGGGTTAGGTTAATTTAGTGTCAAGGAAGAATGCAGAAGCCGCGCGGGTGACTTGAGGTAAGTTAATCCGAGACAGACCTCATCATTTTAACTCGAGAACTAAATTTACTTCACATGTTAATAATGAACAGCTTGTGATAATCCATCCGATCTATCATGAATTAAGCATATGGTTTCAAAAGGAAAATAAATAATGTGCATTTAAAATGCACCCACAATTAGGCTACTTGTTTCCAAGAGAGATTTTAATATAAGAGCTAATAAATTCCAAAATATGACGAATCCTTCCTTCAGCCATGTTATTAATAACAGACTTATACCTACAGGCAGCAAACAGGAATTTCAGCTTCCACTATCTCTGCTAATAACCAGCTGTATTAGGGACCACTACCACTCTCTAGAATAATATATGTTTCATCACACACACACACACGTTTACTATAATAGTGGTGTTGAAGATACCTTTAACCTTTCTTCCCGCTTATTAGAAATGATCTACTCATTTTATCTCTTTTAGCTATTCCCTTTACTGTTGTTCTACACAACAGCTCATACTCAATTGCCATAGAAGTTTATCATGGTATCAGAGCTTCCAGGAAGAAGATCAAGGTTTTTATCCTCAGCCCTAAATCACGGTTTTTTTTTTTTTTCCTTTCTCTCCTCCCTTTGTCTCTGTTTCTCTACCGCCAATGTCGGTGAACTCCTCACAAATCAATCAAGAAGCTGTTAATGAGTCATTGCACATGACCGAAATCCCCATCCCCTCATCTCTCAAGTTTTTGAAGACCAATATCAAAACTACGGCTAATGTCCAACAAACTTCAGAAAATTACCCAAAATGGAAACCTCTAATTTACAAGCTCTTCAAAGCCAATGGATTCGAGGGCTTCCTCGATTGAACCACTCCAATCCATTCCCAACCCACACTTTCTCCAATATATCTCCTATCATTTTACCCTACATTCATAACCTTGAATCCACCAATTACATTTGGAAAACTCTTCAAAGTCGTTTGCAATCAACCAATTGATCCCGTCTAATTCAACTCTGAAATGAACTCCACCACATCTCCATGAAAAAACAAATTTATGTCCCAATATCTGTTGACAATCAAATCCCCAGTTGACAGCATCGTCGCAGCTGGAGGATATATTGATCGAGAGGACATTATTCTTCACATCCTCAATGGCTTGCCCAATTTAAACCAATCCTTCAAAACAACTATCTGAACCAAATCAGAACCAATTAAACTCGACGACATCTACTCCCTCCTTTGCGGCAAGGAGATAAATATTTCGGTTGAAACTGCTAAAGAAACCTAATGCCATTGATTTTTTTAGTGCTCGTGGCAGCAACAATGGCTCTCATACCCGTGGTTGGGGTCCCTATTATAAGAGGGGCTCTCGAAGATCATCAAATTTGAACTGAGGAGATCAAAATCAGGTTCAGATAGCTAACCTTCCATCTTGCCAAATTGTAGCAAATTTGGTCGTACCACTCTTCAATGCTGGCATTGCACCAATTTTAGCTCATATTCATCTACCAAACAAAAGGCCGCACTCACGTCATCCATCGAACCATCTTCAAAAAATTGGTTACTAGACTCGGAAGTCACCGCCCATCTCATCTCAAACTATGATTATCTTCAGAAGGCCCCACCGTACACCGGCTCCGACTCGGTCACCACTGGTGACGGCTCCAATCTTCCAATCACCCACAACGTGCAAGCTATCCTACCAACACCACAATGTAAGCTCCGCCTCTCCAAGCTCTTTCACTTTCCCTTTTTAACTCACAATCTTCTCTTTATCCATAAATTAAACTTTGATAGCAATTGTAATATTTCATTCACTCCATCTTCCTTTGTCATTAAGGACAGGAGCACCAACTTTCTAAGTTTTGAGAAAAATTGGCTAAATTCTGAATAGACTCGATGCGCTTTCATTCCATTAAATAATAATTTTATAATTTATTTTAGGTACAAAATATTATGTATAATTTATTTTAGATAACTTAATAATACATATTCCTAATCTAAATATTAAGTTGAAAGGAAAATAAATCAGAATAAATATATTGGAAATAATTTAAATAAGGAAGCTCCTAATTATAGAAAACTCCTAATTTAGCTGTCTGATTTTCGTTCCTGATTGACATCCCCCCTCAAATTGATATTGACTGATCATGAAGCATCAATTTGCCAACAAGAAACTAATAACATTGTCAGGACAAAAAAAATCCTCAAACTGTCGAAGCCGAGAGTGTCGAAGCCTAAAATTGTCGAAGTCTGAGAGTGTCGAAGTATAAGAGTACCGAAGTCTGAGAGTGTCGAAGCCTAAGAGTGTCGAAGCCTAAGAGTGTGGAAGCCTGAGATGACGAAGCCTTGAGAGTGTCGAAACCTGAGAGTGTCGAAGCCTGAGAGTGTCGAAGTTTTAAAATGTCGAAGTCTGAGAGTGTCGAAACCCAAGAGAGCCAAAGCCCGAGAGTGCTGAAGCCCAAGAATGCCGAAGCCCGAAAGTGTCGAAGCCCGAAGCCGAAGCGAACGAAGCGAAGCGTAAGAAGCAGTCGAAGGTGCCACAGAAGCAGCGATGCCTAGTGAAGAAGATCTGAATCAGACGAATAATAATACAAACATAACAACCCTTTTCAACCTAAGAATCATTGTATTCCACAATGAATGGATTTTGCACTTCTGAATAAGTTCCATCTCCTTCAAGACATAATTCTTCTTTTCCAGCTTGTTCTTCACGAGAAAAGTTGTGGATCTCCGGCAGCACATCTGTCGCTGGTTTGTCCTGCGAGAGGCTATCAAAACATGTGCTCTGATCTGTAAGCACGGTACTCACCCATGTCTGAACGTTATTCAGATGTCAGCCGAAGGATATGCTTCCATATCGCCCCATTCTCTCCATCCCTTTAACTGATCTCCGCAGTCGATCAACGGAGTTGTCGATCGTCTCGATGCAATCACGAACGACACCGCCGTCGCAGGTTCTTCGAGCTGTGGAGGAAAATTTTAAGCTCGCCGACATTTTGTGAACGAAGTTCGAGGCTGCGAAGGCGTGATCGGCTGAAACTTTAAGGGTCGCGTGAGCGAGTTGGCAGGGGCTGCGGTGCTGGATCGCTAGGATATAGTAGATTAGGCACTTCTTGCAGAGATTGGGGTAGCGGGTTACCTTGCAGGTAGATCGGATGAAGTTTATGGGAGCTGCTGCGGTGGTGTTGAAGGAGAGGGCGATGGAGATCGTCGCCGCTGCGGCGGCTAAGGTTAAGATCGGGGATCTATGTTTTTCTACTGTGTTTCTTGTTCTAAAATTTCGCTTAGGTTTTCACAAAACCCCAAAAATTTATCCATTGTGTTTCTTGTTCCGACGGCGGTGCAGATGAAGAAGACGAGGGTTTTAGGCAAAGTAGACGAGCGAGAATAAGACAAAGAAATAGTTCCTCCCTTCCCGCAACAAAAAGACCGGCGTGAAGGAAGTTTTGACGGTCCTCCAACGATTATCAGTGGTTAATGCAAAATTTTAGCTCTGATACCATGTCAAAACTTTGAGAAAAAAATGCTAAATTCTGAATAGACTCGATGTCTTTTCCCTTTGCTTCTTTTCCCTTTGCTTTCATTATTCCCTTTGCTTTCATTACATTAAATAATAATCTTATAATCTATTTTAGGTACAAAATATTATGAATAATCTATCTTAAGTAACTTAATAATACATATTCCTAATCTAAATATTCAGCTGAAAGAGAAATAAATCAAAATAAAGATATTAAAAATAATTTAAATAAGGAAGTTCCTAATTATAGAAAATTCATAATTTAGCTGCTTGATTTCCGTCCTTCCTGATTGACACCAACCACATCTTCTTGCAAAGATCAAGCAAGAACAATCTATCCCATCTCCGCCCTTGCTGTAAACCAATCCTCATCGACATCTGCTCTCCTTCGGCACCGAACACTTGGCACCCACATCACACCACCATAACTACTATTCTCTAAGACAAACAATATCAAAGCTAGAACATGATATTGTTTTAGAGAATAGTAGTTATGGATGTAACTCATCTAAGAGTCATTAGCAATTTTTTAATACTTCTGCTTCAGCATCCCACCATAGCTTTGACCTAGTTCATTCTTATGTATGAGATTCTACACCCACACCCTCTTTACAAGGTTATAAATATTATCTTCTGTTTATTGATGATCACACCAGATTTATTTGGGCGTTTCCTATGTTTGCAAAGTTTGAAACGACAAATAAATTTATTCTCATCCACAAACTTACTCAAAATCAATTCAATACTAACTTCAAAATCTTGCGATCTAATTAATGTGGCGAATACACATCCCATTTTGTTAGGGGGTTTAGGGACAAACATCGTCGTCTTATTGAAACAACGCGAGCCCTTCTCCTCACCACCCATCTTCCTTACAAATTCTGAATTGCAGTTGTACTCGCTGCAAGCTACCTCATAAATTTCATGTCGGCCAAAAAAACTAAACTAAAAAGTTCGTATGAACTTCTTTATCATAAAACACCTGCATATAACCACCTCCGCACTTTTGGATGCCTACGCTTGGCAAAAACCCCAAGCTCCACACAAATTGGCTCCTATTTTTGAGTCCTGTATATCCATTAGCTACGCACCCTATTACAAAAGATACGAACAACCAAACCCAACAAATCATCTCGAGACATGTTGTCTTCAATGAATCAGTATTTTCATACCAAAACCCAACCTCCCAATCTCTCATCACTCATACATATATCTAACCGAACCTCCTCCTTCATATCTCACACAATCCCATCACGTCCTCAACACATCGCATCATTACAACTAAACATCCCTCGGCTCCATCCCCTCCAGAACTAAGAGCTTCATCCCCTTCAGAAACAAGAGCTACCACAACCGCATCATAACTAATCCCAACCTCCACAACCACTCAAGATCAAACTTCTAGCATAACCGAACTCTCCACCTCACCTCCTTTAGTGCCACCAACATTCCAACAACATACATCCAAATACCCCATGACGACTCATTTCCAGACCATATTCCTCCAACCAAAGCAAATTCTAAACCTCAATACCTCAAGCAATTCACCACCCGATCCAACCACCTATCAACAAGCAAAACATCATCTCCACTGGCGTAAAGTCATGTCCAAGGAGTTCAAACCCCTTCAAAGGCAAGGAACCTGGGTTCTTGTCGATCCAGCATCCCATTCTAACATCATAGGCTACAAATGAACATACCAAATCAAATATCCTCAAGATAGCACACCCAGCTAATTCAAAGCCCATTTGGTAGCACAAGGTTTTAAACAATAGCAAGGCATTCAATATGTTGAAACCTTTGGCTCGGTTACCAAAATGCCAACTATTCGCATTCTGCTCTCAGTTGCAACTAACCATAAATAGTTGGTTCAACAACTTGATGTCTCAAATACAATTCTTCACAGCTACTTGGACGAAACCAATGATACACATCAACCTCAAGGTTTTCAAGTTTCTCAACATCTGATCAAAGTATGTCTTTTTAAAAAGGTCATTTATGACCTTAAACATGCACCAAGAAAATTGTAATCAATTGTTATTACCTACATGCGCAATCAAGGCTTCCACTTAAGCTCAGTCGATCTCATTTATGCCCAAACCACTATTTATTTCCTTGTCTATGTGGATGACATTCTCATCACGGGGAACAATTCATCCACCATCACCTATCTCATCCAAACTTTTAAAACCAAATTTCAACTAAAGGAACTTGGTCCCATTGCAACCTTTTTCGGTATTACCACCTAAACCACACCTTTCGAATATCACTTATCCCAAACTTCCTACATCCACAACCTTCTTCAACAACTTAGAATGTCAAATTGAGGACTAATAATACCCGCTTCCACTTAAAATTCAACCCAGCCACAACACCACACATGAATTCCATGATATCACACAATATCGTCACCTAGCTGGATCCCTACAATTCATCACAATCACCCGACCCGACATTGCTTTCACCGTCAACTACATTTGCCAACAAATGCACTGCCCACTCATCAACTACTTTCAACTAATCAAGCGCCTACTACGCTATCTCAAGGGAACAATTAACTTTGGACTTCCCATCACCAAAAATAATCTACAGCTCTAAACCTACTACGACTCTGACTGGGCCGGTGATTCCCAAAATCAACGCTCCACCACCGGCTTCTGTACCTTTTTTTGGTAATACTCTCATATCTTGGATTGTTCAAAAGCAAAATATCATGGCAAGATCCTCCCACGAAGCAGAATACAGGGCTCTTGCAGCGGCTAAAACGAATGTTCTTTGGATCAAACGACTTCTACAAGAGTTCCACATCCCTCCTACCACTCCCACACCAATTTTTTTATGACAACACCTCAACAATTGCTATAGCCCTCAATTCCATATTTCACGCTCGAAAGAAACATGTTGAGATCGACTACCACTTTATTAGGGATCACATCGCCTCGGGCAAAGTTCAGGTTCAACACATCAGCTCCTCAGATCAGGTTGTTGACATCTTCACCAAAAGCCATTTTGCATCAGTTTTCAACACACTTCGACACATCCTTACTATCACTTCCCTCGATGGTTGGCATGAGGGGAGATAACAGACCTACACCTACAGGCAGCAAACTAGAATTTCAGCTTCCACTATCTCTGCTAATAGCCAACTGTGGTGGGTACCACTACCACTCGTGATCGCGTAATAGTGGTGGTGAAGATACTTTTGACCTTTCTTCTTGTTTATTAGAAATGAACTTCTCATTTTATCTCATGCAACTATTCCCTTTACTGTTGTTCTACACAAAAGCTCATACTCAATGGCCATGGATGTTTTTCAATTATAGCTGGCTGAAAATTTAGAAACAATTTAAAATTTTAATAACAAGAAAGAAAGGAATTAGAAACCTGAACAGCCATCGATGGTCCTACTTCATCAACACGACTGCCCCTATCATCAAATAAAGCACGAACCTGTTCATCAGAAAGTGTGTAAAGTTAAAAATAAATGGATGCCATTAATTCCATGCAAAACTAGGACAAAGTTCACCTCTGAGTCCAGGATTAACGTTAACTTGTAGTTTTCTATAAAGAACTAAATTTTCTGAAAAACTAACCTTTCCATAAGCTTCACCACATACAACAATATCACCCCTTCGAAGAGTTCCATTTTGCACAATAAGTGTGGAAACAGGCCCTCTTGATTTCTCAAGTCCCGCTTCTATGCAAATTCCTTTTGCTTTTCGATAAGGATTTGCCTTTAACTCTTGCATCTATAAATGTTAAAATTGAAATAGAATGAAAGATGAAAACTTCCGCAAAGAAAAATAAATGTTACTTTGACATAAGAAACCGATATAAGTTGGGGGGCCTCTCATACCTCAGCAACTAACATGACAGTCTCTAACAGTTCATCGACATTCTCGCCATTAAGAGCACTTATCTGACAAAAAATAAGAGTAAAAAATAAGCTATGCCATAGAGTTTCAGACAAAAGAGCAAAGAAATAAACGAAAACTCGAGTGGCTGAATTAGTGAAACAACCTTGACCATAGGGATGTCACCACCCCACTCTTCTGGCATAAGACCAGCCTGCGAAAGTTCTTGCATAACTCTATCCGGATTAGATCCATCCTTATCTATCTGAGAGGGCGAAAGAAAGTAAATGAGTAAATTGTCAAAATAATCCCATGAGTTTCGATAGTGGGTTATTTTAGTCCCAGAGTTTATAAAAGTGCTAAATAAGTCCCCATAATGTTTTAATGGGAGGGGCTGAAATAGTCCTCAATATGAGCTATTTCAACCAATATTAAAAAAATCTGGGGTCTAAATTCATATTTTTATAAATAATACGGGAAAAATGGATCATCTACATGCCTTGTTTATTGCTATTATGATAGGCACACCGGCTGCTTTTGCATGAGCTATCGCCTCATTCGTTTGTGGGCGGACACCATCATCAGCAGCAACCACAATAATGATTATGTCTGTCACTCTCGCTCCACGAGCTCTCATTACACTGAATGCCTGTGGAAGACAAGATTAATTCCTCCATTTCAATAAGCATGTGAAGCAATATTACCATAAAGCTCCACAATTTTGAAGGCATAAGAACACGTATTACAGTGTATGTATGATCAAGAAGTATGAAAAAACTAGAACACAACGGTCAAAAATTTAAATGGACATATAAAACAAAACCATTGAGAAGCTAACCAGACTTTAGCATAGCATGCATACCTCATGCCCAGGTGTATCAAGGAAAACACAAGACTGAGGTTTTCCATCTATGGAAACTTCAACCTTATATGCTCCAATGCCTTGCGTTATTCCGCCTGCTTCAGATGCCACCACCTGTAAATTTTTTTTTTTATATATATTTAATATAGAGAGCAACCAACAAAAAGTTAAAAAAATTCAATCTCTAGCATTAAGATTAAAGCATGAATTGCAAAAAGAAATAAACGTACCTTGCTCTTACGAATATAGTCCAAAAGAGTTGTCTGTCAATTCAATATAACGAACCAAAGAAACACATGAGCAAATTTCATCTTTGGATTAAACTGTGATGATCAAAATATTATAGAAAAGTACCTTTCCATGATCAACATGGCCCATAATTGTGATAATCGGAGGCCTTACTTCTAGCAGATCCAAATCTTCCTCATCTAGTACCTCTTTTTTCTTCGCCATCTCCTGCACTGTAACCTGAGCAGCTTCAATAACTTCCACATCATATTCCTTGCATATCATTTTAACCATATCTTTTCCCAGAGTATGCACTGCATCAGGTTTGATCCCCTTTGAATACAGAAACCCAAGAATTTCTACTTCACTAACAGCGAGATTGTAAGCTAACTCCTCAGTAGGCATTCCCTCATCCCCAACCTCAACAATCTCTACTTTAACGGGTGCTGCAGCTTTAGCTGCCTCAAGTCTTGCAGCCTTGCGACTTGCCTTTGTCCATTTCCTTCCCTTCCTTGCACCAGGAATAGGTACATCAAGCTCTGAAGCATCTTCCTCAGTTATGTCAACATCATCTTCTACCAATCTTTTACGCAAACCACCAATAGCACTGGATTTCTTCCAGCGCTCCTCCTTGAACTTTGAAGGGGGCACCTTTACGGGTTTTGTGGGCATCAAAACAGCTTCTGCAATGGGATCAACAGCTGATTTCTTAGATGCAAACTTGTCAATAAGAATTGGTTTTCTCTCTTTTGTAGATGTAGGTTTCTGTGCAGTACTTATATTTGCAGACTGAGAAGCAACACCGGGCTTTGCTTGCAGCCTTGGTACAGCTTTAGGAGGAACTGGTACAGATTTCTGAGGTCTGAAAACTTTAGGAGATGAAGTTTCTTGTTTGATTGTCTCTGATACCATAGGAGCCTTTTCCTCTTCCTCTTTGTCTTTAGCAATCCTTGGTACTTCCTTGACCATCTTCTGTACATTTGTTACTGGGTTCCCCTTCCGCCACACACTCTTCACTGTTTTCGACTTCTGAGAAGAGTTGTTAGCGTTCCCATATCTGTTGGGCTTAGAACTACCATTTGTTTTGACATTGCCCCTACTCTCACTACCACCTGATTTAACTGGATTAACAACCATCCCAGTCTCCAGTTTCTCCACCTTCTCCAAAACCTCCCCCAATGACTTTATAACCTTCTCTCTATCTTCATCCCGAGTTTCTACTCTTTTTCCAGTAAAAACTCCCCCATTTAATGATGCAGTGGAGCTTGCAAAATCGGCAGGACTACTTGGCCTACCTTTTAAAACTGGTTTTGGGGCAGCCTTGAGAATTAGATCAGCATCCTCGTCTTTATTAGCACTAATAGCTTGATATACTGATTCAAGGGAAGAAGAAACGACCTTCTCATCTATTAAGTTTGGTGTAACCATGCACTTACAGAAACTACGGCGATAATGCAAAACCCATTGCTGCCTCCTGCCAGAGTTACTGAAACTAAGCCTTGAGATTACGTGGATTCTTTTATTGCCCAATACCAAAGAAGCGGTCTCGAGGTGTGAGGAGTGCGAAGCCCTCACGCTTCCCAGGGTTGCAAGGGAAGCAGGAGAAGCCATTACTTCAAACTGACAAACCTAAAACGCACATAAAGAGCGGAGTGCTGCGATCTCTAGGAAAAAGCTCTAGCCTAAAGTAAGTGAAAAGAAAAAAATTCTCATTTTTGGTCCGCCTCGGATCTCCAAGCACAACGAACGGTCTCCCGAGCTCAAAAATTCAACAAAAAATGCTATTTTTGGGGGGTTTCGGAATGAAAGAACCCTAATTTCGCGGCAGAGAAGATAAACGATTGAACTTCCGATCAAATCTATAAACTTCCACGGCGAAGACGACAGCTTACCTCCACAAATTTGCGGTGGGAGGGCTATTCTTCAGGGTGGGGAACAAGACGGAGAGAGCGAAGAAGGGCGTGAGGCCGATGATTTATTGGTTTTGTGCTTTAAGAGGCAAAATCGAATGGTGGGACAAGCGGCCGAAGGCTAGTGGTTCGTAGGAGAGATGTGTGGCAATTCCTCAGCTTGTCAATTTCTATAGGATAAGGTTTTTGATCCGAAAAACCCTCAGCCATATTATGCATAATGCATGATTTTATTCTATTTCAGTCTATAGATATATACATACTAGTACAAATTCAAATAGGCCAAAAGCACATTAATGAAATTAATAGTAAGAAAATAAATAAATTTTACCTATTTTTTAGTTAATAATTTTAATAATTTTTAATTAAAATGATCAAGGGAGTAAATTTGTTACTATAATTAATGATAAAAAATATCAAAGCAATGAAAATTTTAATTATTAATCTTAAAATTATAATTGATAGATAATGATTAATATAATTTATAATTCGATAACTAAAAAAAAAATATTTTTATGGCAAATTTTCAAAGCAATGAAAATTTTAATTATTAATCTTAAAATTATAATTGATAGAATATGATTAAAATAATTTATAATTCGATAACGAAAAAATATTATTTTTATGGCAATAAACAAATGAGACCTTGTAGACAAAGCCTTAAAAAACATTTGGTTAAAAAAACTTAATTATAAAAATTAAATCAATATAAATGCATGCCTTTGTGAAATGTAAACCATTTCATCGATAAAAACTGTCATAAATTGCATATACACCACATTCCATTGAAAATACTTACAAAACAAGGTTACCAAGGATCTGAGGTAGGAGCAAGAGACAAGTGAACTAGATAGGAGCAATCAAGGGAGAGAGTTGAGTGAGGAGTTACATAGGGCTCGAGCGGGGGAAGGTCAAACAGAGGGGTAAGGGAGTAATAATCTGATCGAAAACGCGAACCGCGGGGTTGATCTCGCTGGTCGCGTCTAATAGAAGAATCCAAACTGCGGAGTAGGATACACAAACCGTACACACGAAATAAACGTTATTTGCGCTATTTCAAAACGCAAAACTCAAGAATAAGCTGTCCCAAACGGGCCCTAAGTCTCTCTCTCTCTCTCTCTCTCTCTCTCTATCTTCGTATACATGAAAAGTGCCATGTAATCCAGAAAAGGCCAAAAGATTTTGCACGAAAATAAAAAACATGTATATCAATGAAATGTTTCAGAAAAGACAAAAAAGACAAAAGTCTGGACATGCTTTTGAACTGGAAACCGACATCGGCATGAAAGGTGTAAGAAAAAAAATAAAAATACATTTATATTTATTTATATTTTTTAAAAGGCTGAACTGGTTCTCCGATTTATAGGTTGAACTGCCGGTTCAACCAGTTTCTGGCGATTCACAGTCAGAGAAGTATTCTAGTGTGCTCCGGATCAGACTGACCACAAGTTCACAGTCAAACGGGTAAAACCAGCCGATTCAGTCCGGTTTTGTAGACGGTTATTGTTTTAGTCTGATTGGTTTGGACTCAAATCATTTTTTTGTCTTTATCCTGGCTCAGATGGCTCCATCATATCTGATAAGTGAGCATGTCGATTTTTTATTAGTAGATCCTCCTTTATCATGTTTCCTCTATTCTGGACCATTGATTCTCCTCGGGATCTGCTTAACCATATTTTTTATGCACAATAACTTTATGATAAAAAATCACTTGATTCGAATTTAAGAAATAACGGGAATAGAAAAATTAGTGTTTAAATTAACTAAGGTCATAATAAAAGAATTTCAATGATTATGATGATAGTTCAATAATTTAAATGAAAGTCTGTATGTTATACTGAGAGAAATGACGATGAAGAAATTTTTAGTTAGGTTATAAGAGCACTTATATAAGCTAAATACGACTTAATTTAGGGTATGAATGTGAGAGATTCAAAATATATAATTTTTCATTAGGTTACATATTCTAGAGTATTAGCCTCAAATTATTTTGCAATTGGAGATAAAATTAAATGAAAATCTGCATCTTGTTAAGAAATTATGGTGCTATATGTTTAAAATGTAAACAAAAGAAAAATTGTGCCAAATGAATAAATATTTTATAACAGTCCAAAGAGGCCCATTTCAAAGAGCGATTATTGCGTGCGGAGAGCTCACGTAGAGCGCAGATGTATGACAGTGCAGCCGCGATACGTGGCTGTGATCGGAGAGCGCACGCAGCTCTGCGTGCGCTCTCCGCACACAATAATTAGACCTTTTCAAAATTAGCGTGCACAAGTTTCGTGCATTTTAAAAATGGAAAAAGTAAATATACTACCAACTGTCACATTCAAGAAATTGAAAAAAAAATATTTATTTATTTTGGAAATTGAATAAATTTAATTGTAAGTTCATCACACATTCACATGCACACACATTAATGGAAACATTATTTCATGGCTGACTTCTTTAAAAAGTACTTATAATGCTAATTAAATACTAAATTTGAGTCATCATATGCATTTTCAAATTGTAACCATATCTATATATATATATATATATGTATGTATGTATGATCAAGGGAATTTAGGAATTATTTTAGCCAATGTCACATTTGTCTTCTCTTATCCTTATGATTCTATCTTTGTAATTATAGCTAATTAAATATTAGCTCGTTAACTAATTTTATTTGTTAATTATTATAAGAAGTTAAATATTTAAAATTTTTTATAAACAATAATTCAAGAAGTCATGGATTATGTAAACAATAAATATTTTGTTTATAATGTAAAAATAATATAGATTATTAATTAATATATATTTATTAGATATTATATGGCTATGATTAAAACCATGAAATCATATAAAAGTAAAAAATTAGGATTCAAGATAGAGAAATCATGAGTCTCTTATCAAATGGTAGTAAGATTGCCATCTCATATTCTGATAAGTATCTAGTCTCCTCGTGTTGATACTCCTCCTCCACCTCCACCTCAACCATCTAATGATTTACTCGCTAACGTCATCACATTGCACCTCCTCCGACATCGTCTCCATCATCGCCTCCATCTCAATTTTTTGAGTAGTGAATCGTCGTTGAATGTCATGTCATTATTGTTAACTTTTGTATCAATCAGTATAGATATCTTACTTAAGGAGTATTGTGCGTCGTATGCGAGTCTCTGTGAACCCATGCAGAAGATTCTCCCTTATTCTTCCCCTCAACGACTTGTCTTTTGATGTCAAATACTAAGTGGATAGACTAACCACAAGAACTATTAAGCCGTTTCAAGCTTTGAATATGGATCTACTTCAAACACAAGTAATCATACTACAAAAAATTATAAATAGTAATTATGCAACGACAAAAAAGTCACCGTGCCACTATATAACGCCTTTGTCTCCATTATTTCCTATTGATTGTCATATTTTCATATAACTTTAATAAATGAATATCATTTTCTATACAACATGCCCAATTCTTTTTAGATCTACCTCCACCTTTCTTAGCATAAGCCAACTTTTAAGCATCTACTCTCCTAACAGAGTCATCAGATGACTAACATTTAACACGACCAAATCATTTAGGGTGATTCTATCTAATCTTGTGTGCCGCTGGAGCTACTCCAACCATTTCAAGGATATATTCATTTCAAATTGTGTATCTAAGTATATAATCCTCATCCACCTAAGCATTCTCATTTAAACAACACCTAACCTAATTTCATGCTTCTCTTTTTTTGGTCAACATTCTTCACCATACAACATTGCAGGTCCCACCACCATCTTATAAAATTTTTCTTTAAGCATGAGTGATACTTTTCTTTTTCACACAATAGGCCGCCCGCCTTCACTTCAACCATCCAAATTGAATTCTGTTAATGACATCCCCATCTATATCACCATCACTTTGAACAATAAACTTGAGATATCTAAAATGTTTGCTCATTTTAAATCTTAATAACCAATTGTTGCAACCCTGCCACTATATCTACTTCTATTAAATTTTCACTTTATATATTCAGCTTTAGATCTAGAAAGGGGGTCATTAGACATAAAATTAAATTATAAAATAATTGCATAGATATAAAAATTTTAATTGCACTTACAAATGCTCTTTGAGATCTATCATCGACCGATCATTGATCAGTCTAATGTTGATATGTATGATTATGTAGCTTAGCGGCAACAAGTCTCATTCAAACACTTTTTTTGTTAAGATACAAAAATTTAGTAAATAATAGTTAGATACTTAAATTTAATGAGCTTAGTAAATTTTAGCTTCCTCCACTTACACCCGTTACGCGGGAGCAAACCTCTAATGAGTAACGAGATACTCATCCATGATTTAGGCATTTTTAGGGCTTGTTATTTTGTATTGATACTTGACATTATAAGATCCACATATATATTAGAGTGAGTTATGGAACCTTCCCATGGTGGTCTTTATACATCATTTAGTAGCTTGTAGATCTTTTGAGTTTCACTTTTTGACGACTCTTCCTCCATTTGTTCAACATATTGAGCTCTTATTGCATTAGACACAATTTCTTCAAATCTACTAGAATCATACTCAGGTGGAGCATAGCTCATTGAAGCACCAACTTGAGAATCAATGTGTGATTCATCCTAGTTGTGTGAAGTCCAAAATTAATATATGGTTCAAATCCTCTATAGTATAAATCCAACATGACTTCTTCAGGCGTTAAATATGTATGACACTTATGTTTTACACATGTGTATCGAAATTTATTCTCTGAAAGGTAAGTAGGAAGTTAAGATACCGCTTGTACGAAAGACTCCATAAAATTCAAGAACTCAATAGTTTATCCTTTTTACCCCGGATGTAATCTATTATACATCCAGAATCTTACAATATGAATAATCATTGACAACTTATATATTTGAGAACAAAATCATTAAACTGATTATTGACAACTCATGCAATCATTGCATTATGCCTACTAAAGTGTGTGTTGTGTAAAATGCATATGGAACCCTAAAACCAAAAGATTTAAATATATAAAAGTTTTGTGATATGCATCTAAATGCCCCATTTATATGCACATAACTCAATTCCTATGTAGTTATATGTCTAGCTTCCCAACTTCTATATTTGCATACAAAATGACAATATAAATAAAATGGAGGGGAACTTATATACATACCACATAATTCTGCTCTGTTTTTATATCTAACATCTGAACATTCATATTTTTATGTGTACTAAAAAAATTGCGGTGGTAGAGTAATGGATTATTGTCTTAGCGTTGCACGAGGATTCAACACACACTCAGATGAAAGGAAAACAACCTGTGATGACACCAGAAGTTTTTTACGTGGAAAACCAGTAAAAGGAAAAAACCACGGGACCTGACCCAGTTATAAAAATTAATTATAAGTTGATAATTACAGAGGTCTCTTGTCCCACAGACGGAAAAGTGTTACTAGATTTTTCAACTTACAGCGTGGACTGACGGCGTCTGCTCAACGGTGGTCGACGGAGGACGACGTTGGTCGCTAGCGGTCGGTGGTGGTCGACAGAGATCGATGATGACAGAAATGATGTTGAACTTGAGCTCGTTCTCTTCAAGTTCTCTCCTCAGCCTCCTCCCTCATTGAGGGGTGGGGCTTTATTTATAATATTCTGGGTGCAATTAATGCAGGAATATGAACCATTTTGATCGGATGGTCCAGAAAGTTTCACTCGATTGGATGAAGTTTGATGGACATTTGAGTGCCTTAACGATGTAGAAATTGAGCAATCTTGGGCTCTTTAGATTCGTCTTGACGAAACGCTCGATTTAACTATGAACTTGCTAGATTCGACATCCGTTTGACCTTACAAATGCCTCCAAAAATCCTCTGAGTGTGGTTTAATGATTTGATTCAGGCTTGATCTGACTCGGATTGGACTAATTTTTATATCATTAAGTCTGTCTCAACGAGCTGATCATTTTGACCACAAGTTTATTGAAATCAGAGCTCCGGATGACTCTTAATTGAAGTTTGGATGTTTCTTGCTCAAAATATTACCTCGAGATTCAGGTCGGAAGATAAAAATTTGTTAGTGGCATATCAGTTGCCCTTATTTTTTCGGGCTAGTTTAATTTGGTTGTTCGAAAATATCTGGATATAGAGCTTTTTTATTTTTGTCATGTGTATGATATATATATATCTGTGTGTGTGTGTGTGTGTGATATGATATGATATTTTCGGACGACCGAATTAATGCATACACAAGTTGTGTATGTTAATGCATACACAATTTGTCCCCCTATTTTCGGCCGAGTCTAATTTGGTCGTCCGAAAATATCTAGATCTAGAGTTTTTTTATTTTTGTCTTATTTATGTATTAACATATAAGCTTTTTACCTCGTATATAACAATAATTTATATCCTCACATTTTTAAGAAGTTGATGTCAATTCAGTTTGCAGGATTTTTTCTTCTCTACATAGATGATAAGTGTTCAAATAATGCCTCAAACAAATAATTATAAATATTTTTTTTAACTGGCCTGTTTTTTTTTAATTAAATAGAGGAAACGGTTTATATAAAATTGAATAAAGAGTATATATATATATATGTTGCAGAAACAGTTTTTTTTCTAATGAAGAACAGTTTTTTTTTTTAATGAAATACTGTTTTTTTTAACGAAGAACAAATTTTTTTAATAACTCTAATTAATTTATCATAAAGACCGAGGGGTTTTCAGCCTATAAATAAACTATAGGAGAGGAGAAAAATGATGGAGTCTTCATACCTGCCTAGCATGAATTCGGGATTTCCCCAAAGAAAAAAGTTGTCCCCGTCCATTGTAGCAGAGAAGTTGTGTATATTAATACATACACAAGTTACCCCCCTATTTTCGGCCGAGTCTAATTTGGTCGTCCGAAAATATCTAGATCTAGAGTTTTTTTATTTTTGTCTTATTTATGTATTAACATATAAGCTTTTTACCTCGTATATAACAATAATTTATATCCTCACATTTTTAAGAAGTTGATGTCAATTGAGTTGGCAGGATTTTTTCTTCTCTACATAGATGATGAGTGTTCAAATAATGACTCAAACAAATAATTATAAATATTTTTTAAACTTGCCTGTTTTTTTTTTAATTAAATAGAGGAAACGGTTTATATAAAATTGAATAAAGAGTATATATATATATATGTTGCAGAAACAGTTTTTTTTCTAATGAAGAACAGTTTTTTTTTTTAATGAAATACTGTTTTTTTTAACGAAGAACAAATTTTTTTAATAACTCTAATTAATTTATCATAAAGACCGAGGGGTTTTCAGCCTATAAATAAACTATAGGAGAGGAGAAAAATGATGGAGTCTTCATACCTGCCTAGCATGAATTCGGGATTTCCCCAAAGAAAAAAGTTGTCCCCGTCCATTGTAGCAGAGAAGTTGTGTATATTAATACATACACAAGTTACCCCCCTATTTTCGGCCGAGTCTAATTTGGTCGTCCAAAAATATCTAGATCTAGAGCTTTTTTATTTTTGTCTTGTGTATGTATTAACATATAAGCTTTTTAACTCGTATATAAGAATAATTTATATTCTCACATTTTTAAGAAGTTGATGTCAATTGAGTTGGCAGGATTTTTTCTTCTCTACATAGATGATGAGTGTTCAAATAATGACTCAAACAAATAATTATAAATATTTTTTAAACTTGCCTGTTATATATATATATATAACTTTATTGCAGAAACAATTTTTTTTCTAATGCAGAACAGCCTTTTTTTTTAATGAAAAACTGTTTTTTTTTTAAGGAAGAACAATTTTTTTTAATAACTCTAATTAATTTATCATAAAGACCGAGAGGTTTTCAGCCCATAAATAAACAAAGGAGAGGAGAAAAATGATGGAGTCTCCATACCTGCCTAGTAGGTATTCGGGATTTCCCCAAAGAAAAAAGTTATCCCCGTCCATTGTAACAGACAAGCAACATATCTTCTTTCTCGTTAAGATGAAGAGATGCAGCAAAGAGTTACGACGAAGGGTTGCGGTGAAACGTTGCGGCGAAGAGTCGCAGCGACGCGACATGTGGCGGTGGTGCGTTGCAACGACACGTTGCGACGGGGCGTCGCCGCGACACGACATGTTGCGGCGGGGCAGAGCGTATTCCGGAGGAGATTCCCGTGCCGCTCTTGCACGTTCTGAAGGTGATGAAGAAATGATGTAGTTTTCTCGCCTCACCATGAGGGGGGATTTTCATGCTTATGAACTATTTATTACAACCCTTGCAAATGTATATGTTGGTATTTGTAGCCTTTTAATCATCTGACGTGACAATTATAGACGATAAGAATGTATTTCTTTGTTATTTCCACGGTTGTTGTGACTTCTTAATTGTGCAAAATTCTTCTGAGGCTCGTAGCCTTCTGAGGAATTTTATGCACTTGTGTCTTCTGAAGCTTGTACCCTTCTATGTTTTTGATGTATCTGTGCCTTCTGAGGCTTGTAGCCTTTTGATGTCTTTGGGTGTACCCGTGCTTTCTGAGATCTTTGATGTACATGTGTCTTCTAAGGCTTGTAGTCTTCTGTATTTTAGTGTACATGTGCCGTCTGAGACTTGTAGCCTTCTGAGATCTTTAATGTACCTGTGCCTTCTGAGGCTTATAGTATTCTAAGGTCTTTGAGTGAAGACCCTGTCAACCACTTGCTCTCATGGAGTCTTTCTAGCGATGACCTTGTCCACTACTAGCTTCCCATCGAGGCTTGCCTCTTGGGCTCATCTTCAAGGGGCATGGTAGCTTCTCCTTGAGTCTTGCCTCTTGGGCTTGGCTTTTAGGAGTACCGTATCTTCCTGTCGAGTCTTGCCTCTTAGACTAGACTTTTAGGAGTATGGTAGCTTCTCATCCTCAAGAGGGTTTTCTACACAAAAATCTTTCGTGAGAAAATAAGAAAATTTTAATGAAATGACATTTTAAAACAACATGCAAATTTTGTTAAAATAAAATTAAGAGTTTATAAGTCAGTCTTTTATTCAGATAAGATGAGTTGGAGTTATACTTCTCATTCAATAACTTCAACGATTCTCTTCTAGTTTCCCTCACATTGTTCTTGTAAGTAGCGACCCAGGTGATCTTGGCGTATTTGAAGTTCAATTTCTTCCTTTAATTGAAAACATCTTTCAGTTGAATGTTTTTTTGCTTGGTGGAAATGATAATATTGAGACTGATCTCCATCATCTGAATTTTTTAACGGCTTTGGCCACTTGATTGTCTCTTCATCATTGATTGTCATTAAGATGTTAGCACGTGACGTGTTGAGTGACGTGTATTTTTTCTCTGATCGTTGCTCATGATTCCCCTGTGGTCTAAACTTTTTTCGTTATGAGATTTGATTGGTATCCCCAGTGTTATTCTTGTGTTTGACCCCCAATCGCTCAAATTGTTCCTTGTGAGCAGTGATGGTCTCATCTGCAGAGATTTGTGCCTCAACACGGTGAACAATGTTCGCATAAGAACGAATTGTCTCTCGCATCAATGACGAGTATAAGGGTCCTCGGCAGAGCCCCCCAAGGAAGATTCCTCTTAGTAACTCTGGATCTACTCCTGAAATCTGTCGGGCTTTAGTGGAAAACCTGCGGAAGTAGTTTTTCAGTGATTCTCCTTCTCTTTGACAAATTCTTGTTATCCTTGACGATCAGTCGATATTCTATGAACTGTTCCACAAACAATCTGACAATTTCATTAAAGGTTTTTACAGTACCCCCTTACAGAGAGTAGAACCAGGTTTGATCTTGTCCTTTAAGAGTAGTCGAAAACACTTAACACAAAAGCACATCAGAGGCACATTAAATGTGCATGACAGTTCAATAATGATCAATATGCTTGTATGGGTAAGTTATCCCTTCATATGTATTGATGTTTTGAAGCTTGAAGCCTGTTGGGATGAGGTGTTGGAGGACCGCATCCGCTAAGGGAGAGGATTCGTAGATGTTACAGTGAGTGTAGAGGAGATTTTTTTCTCTAGGGGAAACTCTTCTCGGATGAGGCGTCGTAATTCATTACAAATGACATCATTTGGAATGGCAGGAAGATGTGGCAATGTCCGGTGAGCTGCACGAGATGGATGAGTGGAAATTGCGGTATCTATGAGTTCAACATCACGACCTAACAGGGGAAGTGTTCCTTCTTGAGAAGGCAGGCCGGTACGAGTTCCTCCGAGCGATATGTTTCTTGTAGGTTACAAAGTTAGTGGTAAACAAATTTCATCCAATAGTGTAGGCAACGCTGTTGAGCCCCGCGTAGGAGCTGCAGGATCTCTAGTTGAAAATCCTCCATTTTGCGCATTCGTTCTTCTATAGAAGGACCTGAAATGCCTTCGTTGGCAGGATAGTGTCTTCCAGAGCGGGAAGATGAAGAAGCATGCAACCCTTGGCTTTGTGACTGCTCCTTGAAACGATAGGTGTTGGAGCAGGATGCTCCGTTGTCACGAATGTTGTGTCGGGTGGCCATGTAGTAAACCGCGTAAGTATTTTAGTTGTGGGATTGCAACTTTCTCACGTAAAGCGCCAAACTAATGCATGCTAAAAAATTCGTGGCAGTAGAGTAATGGATTATCGTTTTAGTGTTGCATGAGGATTGAACATACACTCAGATGAAAGGGAAACAACCTGTGAAGACACCTAAAGTTAATACGTGGAAAACCCGTAAAGGGAAAAACCACAGGTTCTGGTCTAGTTATAAAAATCCACTATAAGTTGATGATTACAGATGACCCTTATCCCACAGACGAGAAAATGTTACTAGATTTTCCAAGTTGCAACGTCGACTGACGACGTTTGGGTCGACGAAGGTCAACATTGGTCCCTGTGGTCGGTGGTGGTCGACGACGATCGACGATGACATGAATAATGCTGGACTTGAGCTCATTCTCCTAAAGTTCTCTCCCCAACCTCCTCTCTCATGTGAGGAGTGGGGCTCTATTTATAGCGTTCTGGATACAATTAATGCGGGAATATGAACCGTTTTGATCGGACGATCCGGAGAGTTTCACTCGATTGGTGGCGTTTGATGGATATTTGAACGCCTTAACGATGTTGAAATTGAGCAATCTTATGCTCGTTGGTTTCGTCTTGTCGAGACGCTCGATTGGACTATGAACTTGCTAGACTCGACATTTGTTTGACCTTGCAAATTTTTCTGGAAATCCTTCAAGAGTGGTTTAATGATTTGATCCAGGCTTGATCTGACTCGGATTAGACTAGTTTTTATATCATTGTGTCCGTCTCATTGAGCCAGTCATACTAAAATTGGAGCTCTGAATGACTCTTAATTGAAGTCTAAATGTTTCTTGCTCAAAATATTGCCTTGAGATTCATATCGGATGATGAAAATTTGTTGGTGGCGTATCATGGTGCATGTTAATCAAACTTTTAACACCACATTAAAAAAAGAAGCCTCCATAACAATTTTTTTTTTTACAAGCAAAATACATCTTTTTAGGCATAAGCTTATGGCCCAAGTTGCTATTAGAGTGAATGTCAAACTTGGTGGTTAGATATGTAGACATATAAAAATTGTGTGATATGTAGTAAATTTCTCTAAAATGAAAACATCTAAAGAGAAGAGGCTACCAAAAGAAAGCGTACAAACCTAAAATAGGAGCGATTATTGCGTATGCTCTCCACATGCAATAATTTTGCCTATAATAGACAATATGTTGAAAATTTTTTTGGAGTGCATTTAAGGGTGATTTTAAGAGAATCACTCAGAAGTGATCAAATATTTCTAAAATTTTGTTTTGATAAAATCTTAATTTCCAAAATTATCTGGCATTAATTTCTTCAACATAATACCTTCATTAGAAACAAATGCAATATTTTTTTCTTGGAAATCATTTAAGTTAATTCTAAAACTATCTTACCAAACAAAAATTAATTAAAACTAAATCAAAACACCCTTAGTGATCAATACCAATGTTATTATGTATTTACATATCTGATATTTGCACACTTAACATTAAATTCTTCAATATCACATCCAGGTTATGTATGTATGTATGTATGTATGTATGTATGTATGTATGTATGTATGCAAATTTCATACAACACTCAAACATTGCTATTTACAATGCTAGCACCCATATAATTTTTCAAAATATCGAACTTATGCATTTACACATGCCATGATCAAACAACCATCGAGCATTTGATTAAAATGATATGAGCCAAAGTTTTATCATGATTTTTGATATTTTAGCGAGAATTTAACAAAGATTAATGAAAAATTATACTAGATTTATGAATACCAATTATGAGAGAAATATTTATATATTTGTCCAAAAAAAGATATTTTATTTCATTGTCCTCGAATATTACTCCCTTCCTAAATCGAAAAACTATTCGATGTAAAGGACGTATTTGCGAGCATTCAATCACATGAAAAATATACAATTAGGCATGCAATTATATATATATGATCAATATCTAATAACTTTTCCATTCTTTCTCACTCCTCAGTTCTCTCATGCTCCCTGCTCTCCTCGTTTGGATGACCTTATCTCTCTAAATCTCTCTCCCTCTCTCTCTCCCTCCACATACGTCGGAGCTCCTCACTCCTTCCAGCTGAGTCGAGCTTGAAGGAGCATCTCATTCACGTAAGTTCTCTCTCTCTCACTCTCTATTTCTCTCTCTCTTTCTCGCCTTCCATCTTCATGTCTATGAATCAAGAGTAATTACATACGGAGTTCATATGCATATGTACTATATTTATGACAATATTTTATAGGGTTGCACAACACGTATACAACAGTTTACAACAATATTATACAATGAATCCTTATATATACAAATTTCCCACATTATAATTTTTCCTATAATCTATTTCATAAAGTAAAAAAAAAAAGAAAAAACATATATTTTTAACACATTTACCCAAAACATTCCTTCCTAATGTGCTTGTGCATGTGCATATAGACCAGTAAAAATAGCATAATGATGTAGCCATTCATGAATATAATAACTTTTCAATTAGTGCACACATGTAATTAGGCCTAAGACATTTAAACATTGAATTTCTTTCTTTTGGTCTTACAACTATAAAAACAGGGTAAGGAAGGTTAAGGAATTACAAGGAAATAAATAATATTATACATATATTTAGGAAATTATTAATTTTAAATAAATTTTTTTTTATGTAAATCATTTTATTTCTCCAAATTTAGAATTTAAAAGTTCATGAAAAAATTATTCAATAGATTGTATATTATATATTAAAAAGATTGATGAAAATAGTTCATAAAACAAACTCCAAATTGTACTTAAAACTATTTTTATAGAAGCGTGCTGATGATTTAAGCAAGATCAATCCTATAAGAATCTTCATACTTTTCACACTTTCAATGCTTATATAAATAAGCATAAATAGACATAATTTGAAGTACAATAATACTTTACATTATGGTGGGGTTATAAATCAAATATAAAATTCTCTAAAAATTTTAATTTATTGAACTAGGATCAATTTTAACACACACACACACAGAGATATATAAATACACACACACACACAGATATATATTAATATATCTATAATAGGAGAGCGAAAAATAAAGAAAGAGGGAGAGTGCGTCACCAGTTGTCTCAAATTGAAGTATTCTCCAGCTCTGCGACCCATTTTACATCATTGAAAGCAAGTGTTACAGTGGACGGGTCTAAGAGCCCCCGACAAGAATAACCTTCATATTTATAGATGATGGAAGGACCATACATAAAAAATACATTTATGCCACATTGTGTGAGTGGGGGATGTACATGGTATTATGGTCTTTTTTCGTATCAAAATCTGTCAATCGGCAACCCTTCGGTAGTTTTGGCTTACCTTCGGTCTATTGAATGGTCTTCGGTCGTATGACTAGCCTTCGGTGGGTTGTATGACTTTCGGTTGTCTGATTAGCCTTCGAACAGCTGGATAGCTTTTAATCGACTAAACTAACCTTTCGGTACCGTCAGATCTCTTCAGGATTATCACTGACTCATTTTGTGTGTGTGTGTGTGTGTGTGTGTGTGTGT
>NW_018164775.1:270237-320723 GCF_001263595.1 Phalaenopsis equestris | reverse complement strand
TATATATATGCTGGTTCTTTTGACTCTTCTATATGCCCATATTCTGTATGAAGATCTCTTACTTATTCTTTTGTAATCTCTATATTATATATATATAATGGGCCAAAGAGCCCAAGGATATCGTAGTTCACCACTATGGGGCAAATTAATGTGTGATTTTTTTTTTTATTTTTCTTTCCCCGTCTCTTTATTTTTCTTTCTCTAGGCCCTACTGCTCCGATCATATTGGATTCAACATCCTAAGAGGTTCGACGAGCGTGAAACATGCTACCAATAAGGAGGGGATCGACATCAACAAGGAAAATACATCTCAGAGGCACTCATAACTGGGAGTAGTTAAGAAGTTCATGATACATCATATATGGAAATGGAAATGTCATTTCCGTCATCTTTTTAGAGGTTTTGGCTAGGTAGCGAGTGCCGCAAAATGGATGTCTGGATCCCAACGATTAAAATGAGTCGACAGACTGTACCTATGCACCACTCGGTCAATTCTGAGCGGCTGACACCTCATCCAGTAAGTAAAAGGAGTGTTCACAACTTATTTTGTGCTATGACACAAATTTCTCTAACGTTATCCCTGATTTAACTAACGCCCGGGAAACTCAACTCCAAGTAAGCGAACAAGATGTTAATAACAAAAGGCTTCCCTCCGAAGAGAGGACATGAAAAAAGACTTTTCGGGGCGAGCAAATGAAAGAGAAAAGACTCATTTTCGAGGTGAGCAAGCAAAAAACTTCACTATGAGTGAGCAACTGATGACCCAGCCTAGCCAATGGGATGGGTGAAGACTAAAACTCAAGTTGGATGATATCACGACTGACTATTTGACAAGAAGTCGGGTCACCAGTGAATATAGACCACCAAATCAACACAGGCAAATACCTCGTTATAGCACCGACCAAAGAGTAGATTAGCAAAAAAAAAAAAAAATGTTTCGGAGCCAGGTAGAAAAGACAAAAGAAGCTAGAACGGAGCACTGAGAGCGCTTAAGCAATAAATATCTCATTATTAATTAGCTCATTATTATGGGTTATATAGACACAAATATCTACACATGGTATAGGGTTGGACATTCATGCATACATGCTCTAAGCACTCTAAAAAACTTTTAAGAATTTTAGCAATGTTAGTGCCAAAGTTGAAGCAATTCTCAGAGCTCTTCATTATCTTCATTTGTTTGACTCCTACGTGCTATGTGAACGTAAGTTCACACATGTTCTAATCTTTTTAAATTTTAATCAAGCACAATTCTCAATACATTTTGGATGAAATAATTATAAATTCAGGTTTGCAATCATTTAAGTTTCGACTTTAATAAATTTATAGTGAGACTAAACTTCTAAATGAAACTGTACATGTATAATTTGTTGTCATGAGCTACTACCTAGTCAACAAACTCCCTCCTAATCAACAACATATGTTGAGTCTTCACAAGGCATGTGAGGGGAACTTTCCTTCATAAGGCATGGCTAGCACACTATGCTCATTAAGCAGATCCACAAAAAATATTTCGTTGGACTGGCCTTACGTACTGACCTTTCGAGTTTACCTTTCCATTAAGTCTCTTCTCTGATGTGCTGAAGTGTTAGCTATTGTGTCCCCATTAAGTGGAATCAGTCTCGCATCTCTCTTCGTCGAGTTCACCAAGTTCAAATCCATTGGGATCAACAAATCATCGAAGTAACGATTATCGTTAAATGGTTGTCATACATTTATGTTTATTTATGAGCTGTTTGATACTCACGCCACCACCCTTCCCTGACATGTCATTATCAGATATCGATTATACGGTGGCGGTTATCTTTATTCTGGAGGGTGCAAGGGATGGAGCCACATGAAAAAAGATGAATAGACACTCTATCCCATCTTCAAGGTCCTCTTTAATATAGAAGAAAAGAAATAGTAAAAGTTTGATATATTATAACTATTTAAATTTTGATGAATGTAAAGATTAATCAATTTTCAATGTAGCACACAATTTAATTACTGACCTCATTGTACTAATCATTGCTCACTATCGCCACCTCCTATTTTTACCGCTAGCCATTGCCATTGCCAGTTGGCCCACAACTAGCCGCCAGCCACCACCAACCATCGAGAGTCATTTTCTGCATCCATAGTAAAACATTATTTGAGTTAATCTTTTTTTTCCCTAGAAAGTTGAGCTTAAAATACAACATGCACAATTCAAAATTGTGAGTTCACCGTGAGAAAATAAACTCTCAAGTCTCAACTACTATGTTTGAGCTAGTGCGTTTTTCAAAAAAGTTAAGCCCAAAGGATAACATGCCTGATTTAAATTCTTACCCCATGATGAGAAACTATGTCATTGGTAAGTACTTAATTAATTTTACTTACAATTTATTTGGGGTGGTTGCAAATTTTTTAAAAAATAATCATAAAGATGTAGAAGAGAAAATAATTTTATAGACAATGAAAATCAACGAGATATATATATGTTTTTTTACAAAAAATCATACAACTATCTCATAAAAAAACGAAATGCAAAATAAAAAGAAACAACCATGAGAGATCCTTAAAATAAAGCAATTACTTTTTATATTTTTATTTACAATCAAATAATATTAATTATAATTTATTTATTTTGCACTGTCGTTAAATGGTCTCTTCGTAAGAAAATGTGGCGCTTGATCTTGTTTTTACCTCAGGATTGAAACCTCGAATGACAAACATTTAACTTACCAACAAGTCAAAAAATATTTAAGTACTTATAGAATTGTGTGCGTATAAAAATTATTTAAAGAATATTAGAAGATTTTGTTATTTTTATTGGGGATAATACCTAAATAAACTAACAAAATTGGAAAACAAATGAGATATATATTATTGAAAGATTATTGAGTTGTTATTAGAGGTAATACTCCAATAAATTTTTAATAACTCCTAATAATGAGTTATTCAGGGACTTTGCCTCCACCAGCTCAGACCTGCAGTCTGCAGACCGCAGGGGTGGTTTGGGCGCACGCTAGCCAGTGGTAGAGGAGCAGATTCTTTCCTTTATATCTGCGCGCTTTAACTTTCCCTCCGCATGATCTGCGTCTCTCTCTCCCCCTCTTTCACTCTCTTTCCCCGTCACTATCGCTCGCTCCGCCACTCGCCGGCGGTTTCAGATGCGAGTAGGAAAGGCAAGCAATCAATCCATGTCAAGCCGAGTAATGCTCTTTCGGTCGCGGTCATCGAATTTGTTTTGTTCCGTTTTCACGCGGTTTTTTCTGCCACTGTGCCGATTCTTCTCCCGAACGTTAGAGGGTTCGTGAGATTTCGTTGATGGTTTAGAATTAATAGTGGCATGGTTCCTTGGTTTTTGGTCGGTCAAATAATAGCTTCAATTGTTGTGGGATACGATTGAATCAGCATCGAGAGGTGAGCTCTGCACTTATTCTTATTAGTATTATTTTTTGTTATTAACTGGCATGTCGGTAAATTGCCTAAATTCTGGATTCAAGATCTTGAAATGTCTTGTTCGGTCTCGCGTTTCTTGCCGATCTTATGCATTTTACTTGGTTTCGGACTAAGTTGATCGGTATAATTTATGATGAAGTGGTTGATTGATAATATGTTTAAGCTAAGGTTTCCCGAATTGCTTTTTATCTTGTTTTGGGATTGCAGGATACTTGATCTAGTTCAATGTTTTAAAACAATTTCGTCTTAGAGAATGCAAATTCGACTTGCCAGCATTATCATCCAAAGTCAATTTTGTGTTATTTTTATGGCCCATGTTTTAAGAAGAACTGAGGCGAGAATGTTTCTGTGAGGTCTTTCGTACTAAGTTAATATTAATCATATTTTAATTTAATAATAATCTTTGTAATAGCTTTACAAAATCTAAGAAGTGGAAATTTGATTTTAAGTACTCATCAGTTAATTTTTGATTTCTCCATTCCTTCAATTTTTTTTCGGGCAGTGAGTGTAATGCCTCTCAGTGCGGTTTACTTGGTTCATCTCACATGAGGTTTGTTTGCAGGCTGAATAGAAGCACAATGGATTCTTGCTTTATTTTTTGATTGATGCACTTGCTGCTTAACTATTAGTAAGCGAAGGTAGGAAGGATGTCACAAGCTGAAGAACTGCCTCCAGTTGCAATGAAGCGGCCAGCACTTGCTCCGAAGGCTCTCATACATCAGAAGTTCGGTAAGCAAGCGTCCTACAGGATTGAAGAGGTGACGCAGCCTGTTGAGAACAGTTGCCCTGGTTTGGCTTTGGCACAGCAGATTCGGACTTTATATAGATGCTATTTGGATCTTCCAGAGCTGTCTGTTATTTCAGACCCATTACCCAAAAAGAAGGACGCTGAACATGCGGCTGCAAAAATTGCTATAGAGAAGGTCAGGATTTATTTTATCGGGTTTCATTTCTGATTTGTTACCACTAATTTGGTTTTTCATTTTTCGCTTTATGTTATGCTTAACAAGAAACAAATAAATGGTGCATAATATTCAATTTTGACCAATTTTCTGAAGAAGAATTCTGCATCCATTCCCAGGAGGTTCAAGTGCGTCAACCACAATTGTGGGGGGACGACAGTCCTGATTAATCAAAGTTTATTAATTTGAATTCTGTAGAAAAGGGTAATTATTTACTGGAGATCAGAAGATTACCATGAAGTTTGTTCATTTTGACAGTTCTAGATCAGTTTTGGTCTGAACATTTTTAAATTAATCCAAAGTTCTAATTTCAGCAATTTTCAAGGAGTTTTGTTCTATTGTCAACTAGATCGTTCGGTCTTTATTAAAACTCGGATTAAAAATTATTTTCGTCATTACCAAACATCTGCTAGTTGTCCGCTATATGAGGCTTTATTGCTTTATTGCTGTCATCTCATCTGAATTTTTTTCTCCTTACTTTAGTTTACTTATTTTCTTGTGAAATCATATGTGGTTATCAACCAAAATATCCTAATAAGAAGAAAGGCTAAATAAAGTAAAAGGGGAAGATTGTCAGAGTAAATGTCCCAGAGGATGATGCCAGCATTCGTTGCCGAGATCCATTGGTTTGCTTTCATTCATAGAAGGTTCCTCCCCTTACAAATTCTAGTTCATTAGAGGAGATTATTGTTTATTGCTAATAGCTGAATTATAAAAAGTTTGGGAGGAGCTGGAAAATGGGTAGTGAAGGGGAAGGACGGGGTGTATGAATTAAATGGCGGCATTTTGTATGTGATATGAAATATTTGGGTGGCATAAATGTAAAAAAGCGAAGTATAGGTATTAGATATGTATATACAGAGGAATTTGGTGATACGTTCTTAAAATTTTAAAGAAAAAAATTGAGAAGCAACTTTACATAATAAAGCCAAGCACAAAATATGCTGAAAGTCTTAAATCATCAAAGTCAAATAAATCTGAACTTGCTCATTAAAAAATAAGTCATCACTGAATATTAAAATATTTATGTTGACACTTATATTTATTGTCACTGATATATCAAGACACTTAAAAATTTGAGTGTAATTTTATGATTTTGGTCATTATAAGGTTGTTGAGGATGTTTAAATACTTCACATTGAACAATATAAAGTACGAGCTAATATTGTTTCTCATTAATTTCAAATATTGTATAAAAGGCACTTTTGCTGAAGGCGAAGCACTCACCTAGGCTTAGTGTGAGTTGAGGTGAGGCCATGGAGCTTCACACACTGCTAGGCAGTCCCAATTATTAAGGTACATTCAATAAAACCTATTATATTGCAATGATAAGTGGTGAAGTGAGCCCTTTTCCTTTATTTGAAGGATGAGTGTTAATGTTATTAAATGCTGAAATTGAGTTAATTTTTTAATTTTGTGATGATAACTCGATATAAGATGATGTGAAAGTAACATTTAGATTTAGAGAAACAGTTGTGCACCTTTGTAAACAAGTTGATCAAACGTGTGTGTAAGGGCTCAAATTTTAGAATAGTTTTTAAGATGAAAGTTTGAGTCCAAGAAAAGAACCGAAGCGATGGATTGTTGGATATCCAGTGATTGAAACAAAATCTTGGGCGATAACAAGTTTGGAATAGAAAGCTCTTAAAATTATATTATCCCTAAGCTATTTAGCATACAGACTGTAGTAGTTTAATTGTTTTTGTTTAAAATGAGAATATTTTTTGATTTGAAATGTAATGGAACTTGATCGTTCATTGTTTTTTCCATCATAATTAAATTTGGTGATTGTGGTTTTAACTTGCCTTTTATTTTGCCTGAGGTAATGTTATGGCAATTTTATTTTGTTTTTTCCCAGAGACAAGCCTCAGGCGAGTCACGAAAATGTCTTTTATAACATCATCTTTGGGGACAATTTATAGTTTTATCAACATATTGCTAACAAATTGTAGAAGCTCGATTGACCCAACAAAGGGTCAAAGAACCCTGCTTAGTGTTGACATGGATGGGGAATATATTTTGAAACTTTTTTTTTTAATTGGGTTTTGAGGTACTGCAGTTAGTAATTGCAGTAGAAAATATTCACTTAATGACCAAGTTCATCTTCTCTTAATTGTAAATTAATAAGCTTATACGTGGGAGGTCATATATTGTCATCATGATGTTATGCTTTGAATTTGAATCTTTCATTGCAGACGAGTATAATTTGACTTTTCAAAAGTTTTTCAGAAAAATAGTCATGATTATTTGTTTGCGTGCACATATTTTTACACTTGTGCTTGCGAATGCGTGTTTGACAGTCTGTCCATGTTATAGTTTATGTTTAATATTACCTAAGCACGTGCATAAGCAAGTACTAGTGAATACATCTTTTTTTGTTCGTGTGGTTACTTTGTTGATGGTTTTGTTAAATGTTCAGACCGATTAATGAAACAACCTAACTTGATACATGGAACCTGAAATGGATTTTCTTTCAATTATCAGGCCTGATTAACAACCCTAGCTGCCCAGATTGTTCCTTCTGGGGTTTTTGTGTCTCATAAAATAATCATTCTCATGGGTGGTCGTGTTAGTGATCACTGTTGGAAAAAAAATAGAAACACTTTTTTTTCTTAAAAAAGGTATAAAAATCTCCCAAATTCTTAAGTCTGACATTGCATTTTTTTTCTGAGGCAGTACTGAAACCCACATATGATTTGACTGGGACTGGAATTTCTTCTAAAGATACATTAACTTTTATATTTAGGAGTTTTGGAATGCACCCCCATTTTACTCTTCTATTTAAATTTGATATTTCTAGCGATTGAGAAATGTGCTAGGGATGGGTAAATGGAACGGTCCTTACTATGCTTTGCTTTTCGTAGCTTCTGTATATTATTTTATTTACTTAAAATGCTTTGAGAGTTTGAGAGTAAGAAGACATGAACATGACTCCTACATATAATCACACAAACACACACACACACACTCACACACACACACACACACATATATATATATATGTAAACCATCTTAACCATCTCTAGTTTGGAAATGTTTCTATGTCCCTGATTTTAGAACATTCAATATGTCAAACTTTGTTAATGAATATAAATTTCCGGTTCCTTTCATTGATCTTTTGATTAAAGTTGGGCAATTGCCGGCCACGAATTGTTATAGGATCAATTTGTGCATCTTTGTGATACGATTCAAAGTTAAAATCGACACTTTTTTCTAGAAAAATTAAGGGAAACACAATATTTTTTCAATAAATAAGACAACTCAATAAGAATACAATGATAAACACCTACAATTTGAGAGGCAGACAATCACTTCCAATTCTTATAATTTGCGAGATAAGAAATTTCTCCCAAACCCTAGACTTAAAATTCACAACTCAATCTCATGCATAAGCCTAATCCTAGAAATAACAAGGCTATTTAGACATAATAATAATAATAATAATAATAATAAAAGACTAAATTGGCCTTACGCATACAAAAGACAAATTTGCCCTTAGGCTAGGCGCCAATGTAAAACTATGCTAGCCACGAGTCAAGGGTACAACTCTTGAATTCTGTCCGCTTTTGCTAGAAGAAGAAAGGACTTGCATAAAATAGAGAGTCTCAAGTTCTAGGATCTACCTTGATTATGAATATTGAAGTTGATGCTCAGACAACCATTGATCATAAAACTTACATAAAACGGGGATAACAATAGATGTAGTATTTACACAAAAATGGATAAGGAATGATTCATTATGCCAACCCAAAATAGTTGGAGTAAGGCTATGGTTGATGATGATTGATGAAAATGGTATCTTTGCAAATTTTGAAAGGAAATAAATAAGCAAAAGGAAAGAAATACAACATAATAAGAAAAAAAAAACAAACGACATTAAATCTAAAATAGAAAATTCAGAATTACACATTTACCCTCAAACTGGGTCATAGAAGTTGCAGGGACTCGGATTGGTCTTTAAATTAGTGAAAACTATAAGGAGGTAGAAATTTAGTGAAAACATCAACAACTTGATGAGTTGGAATGTAGATCATGTGAATAACTGTACATTGACCTTCTCATAGATAAAATATTTATCAATCTCAACTTGCTTAGTCCTGTCACGATGTAGAGGATTCTTTGCAGTACTAATGGTAGCTTAGCTGTCACATGATATCTTTTGTGTGATTGACCGTGAAGTATTCCAACATATTTATTAACCTTTGGATCCTCTTTCATTCACGGATTATCAAAGCAAGAACCCGATACTTAGATTCTGCACTAATTCTAGAGACTACTGCTTGCTGCTTGCTCCTTCATATGAAAAGATTTCCTCAGATATAGGAACAATACTCAGAGATGGATCTTCTGTTCGTGAGTTCTCTTGCCCAGCTAGCATCAGTGTAAACCCTTACCTCCATGTTGTCAGATTTCTTAAACAATAATATTCTGTCAGGGGTCTTCTTAAGAAATCTTGATATTCTGTAAACCATTTCCAAATGTATTTCATTTGAATTATTCATGTGTTGGTTCACTATGCCGACGGAGTAAGCGATATTAGATCTAGTGTTTGATAAGCAGATAAGTTTACACACCAATCAATGATATGTTTTTTTCCACTGGTATTTTTTCTCCCATAAATTTTATTTTTATTTGAAATCCATATGAGTCTTAGTAGATTTTTACCTCAACATTTCTGCTTCTTTTAATCAGTATAGGATGTACTTTCTTTGGGATATCAAAATTCCCATTTTGGACCTGGCCACATCCACGCCCATAAAATACCTCATCGCTCATAGATTCACAATTTTAATTTTATTAGTAATAATTTCATTAATGTTCCAAATCTCTTTTTAATCCTGTCAGGATCATATCATCTACATGGTCAATGAGTGTATCTTTCTTAAACTCTTTGCAAATGCTTTATGAACAATGTGTGTTTGCTTGGCATTGGATGTATCAATTATATTTCATTTACTTGGCAAACTTGTCAAACCAAGCTCTTGGAGATTGTTTGATGTCATAAACTGACTTTTTTAGTTTACAAACCTGATGCTTATTTAAGTCATATTTCAGCCTTGGTGGGTTCTCCATATACACTTCTTTTTCGAGGTCTCTATTTAAAAACACATCAAGTCGATTTAGTTTTCACTATTTGTTCACTGTCAAACAAACAATGCTCACCGTGACCACTGGAGCAAAGATCTCTTGATAGTTGACATTGAACATAAGACAGAGTGAAACCTTTGACCAACAATCTAGCTTTGAGCCTCTCAATATTCCCATGTGCTTGTGCTTGGCATTGAACTCTTATTTGCACCTAATACGTTTTTTATCTGGTTCCATGTGTCATTTAGATCAAATGCTTAGATCTCTTCTTTAACTGTATTTTTTTCATTATGAACTTTAAAGTGCTTCATGAATTGATTTGTGCTCCTGCACACTATTAAGATTAGATACAAAGGCTTTATAAGTTGATGATAACTTCCCATAGGCAACTTAATTTTGAATAGGATAATTTTTGCAAATTTTCCCTTCATCTCCATTGGATTCTACCTCCTTTGGAACCGCAGAGATGTGTGAATTCGGATTTGGATGTGAATAATTCTACGGTTGCATATTGTTTTTATCTCGCACAATTGGTTTCTTTCTCCTATTATACATATGAAGTTCATTATTGTCAAATTTAGGTTAGATATTTTCAATTGGTGGAACCTTTTTTTTTTTTTTTGAAATGTAACTGGTGGAACTTGGGATACGTGATGGTTAGAGGGAAGGAGAACGTGTTGCGATGACTCTAGATTAGTGTGGGCATTCAGAGTAGAGTCCCAAGTATGATATTCATCTAAACTCTTGCTCTGAATGTCATATTTAGGGTAGTAGGGTTGGTTTTCAAAGAAGGTAATATTCATGAAGTTACATTATTTTTTTGTAATGGGGGAATAACACTTATACCTCTTTTTTGTTAGAAGCATATTATAGAAAGATACATTGATGGATTTTGGTTCAAGTTTTGTGCGGTTTCTTTGTTGATGTGAACAAGAAAGGCTTTGAATCTTAGGATTATGCTTGACATTTTATTAACGAAGTAGGTGACTGTGAGCACAATTTCATCCCATTAAACTTTTGGGACATTGTGAGAATGCATTATAGACCTAGATATCTCGAGGAAATGTCTATTCTTTCTCTTGGCTATTCAATTTTGTTGCAGAGTTTCAACACAGGAACTTACATGGTTGATACCAAGGATAGAGTTGAACTATTCCTTTGTATTAACAATTTTGAGAATATGAAATTTGCATTGAAATCGAGTGTAAATCATATTATAGAAGGACTGAAAGGTTTGCGTACTTTTGAATTTTCTCTTTATGAGGAATATTCAATTGGTTCTAATGTGGTCATCAATTAAAAAAAAACCATCTTTCTCTGATGATTATTTTCAGTTTTGATGGTTTTAAATGTCGCTATGAATATTAGTGAATGAATGTGATTGTTTGTACTGGGACAAATGATAGATATGATGAGTATGTTTAACCAATTCATAGGTTTCATACTGATAAAATTCTCGCATTTTATTAATAAAGAGATGATAGTACAACTTTACATCATAATAAAATTTAGGATCACCCAGACGACAATGTTATAATAAAATTTAACTTTCAACAAACCCAAATACAATAAACTCAGAAACATGAGAAGATGACAACGGGGAAGGTATTTATGTGTTAAGATAATAATATTCCTTGAATAGACATAGAACTTGCTGCAATTCATCACTGTCAATCACTTTCCCCAAATCCATCACCTTTCTTAAGAATTAGAATGAAATTTAGCAACATAGTTCAAGTCATGAGTAAATTTGTTAATCGAAAGTAAGTTACAATCTAATTGTAGAACATATAGAATAAAAGATTCCTGTATATCTTTGGGGACTTTCACTTCTCATTTCAATAATTTTGGAGTGAGATCCATAGGAAAGTTTTACAAATTTAGAGTCGGTGAATTATTGGTACTTAGAGAGAGCATGAATATTTCCAATCATGTGATCAGAAGCACCTGAATCTACTATCTAACGTCGAAATCTTCCATTGTTAGCGAGATAGGACATGATACCTTTATATATCATCATGCAAGCAAGTCGCTTAGTTATGCTGAAAAAAAGTTTCTTCAACTCCTCCAGCTATTTCTATGTGAGGGGTTAGTGTCAGAGAACCCTTCAAATAAGGTAGCAACATGGGTCTTACTATCGTGGCCTTTCCTCCCTTGTCCAGGTTTTCATTATGTAGGTTTTCCATGTAGTTTCCGACACTTATTCTTTGTGTGATCAAATTTCTTGTAATGTTCACACAAGGGATGATTATTTTTTGGCTTTGACTCATGGGAGGAGTTTTGTGTGTACAAGGCTGAGCATTCAGTGGTAGCTGAATCCACATTTCCTGCATTCATGAGCCTCTTCCTACTTTATTCTCTTTTGACTTCAACAAAGGCTTCCCTACTAGCAGGGGGAGGCTTCATCTTCATGGTTCTTCTTCTGACCTCATCAAAGTTTTTATTCAGACCCAAAAAGAACTTGATCATCAACTATTTTTGCACTATTGTTTCATACAATGTAGCACCTTGAGGACAATTTCATTCATTAGTATCATACATGTCCAACTGTAACCAATATTTTGTGAGTGTGCTGAAGTATCGAGGTACACTTAACTCTTCTTATTCGAGCTCATGCATTTTTGTCTCAATTTCAAATAATTTTGCAATGTTTTCGGTAATGAAGTAAGTTTCATGTGCAATTTTTTAAATCTTTTGCGTTGTCTTATAAAACAAGAAATTTTATCCAAATTTGGTGGTGATAGAATTGCTCAACCAAGACATGACCATGCGACCCTGTATCTGCCATGAATGATGGTTAGGATTAACGAGCTCAAGAACTATGCCCTCTCTCGTCGAATGTTCCTCTTTTTCTGTATCACAAATGAACATAAAAATGGATTGAGACCATTGAAGGAGGTTGTAGCCATTGAGTTTATGGTTTGTAATAAAGTGAGAGATTTCAAGGTCATTTGGGTAGAATATCTGGTCTCTAATTCAGAATGAACCTCTAGAGTAGAGCTAGACATCTTCATTCGGTACTTAGTTATAAGTCTTACACGTTTGGGGTTGCTGCTGCTACGTAACAAGATCAACTGTTGTTTGGAGGAAGAAGGCCGGTTGTTGCTTATGCGGCCAAGGAACTTGGGAGAGTTCTTGTGGAGAAGTGGTAGAAGCGGAGTGTTGACCTCATTTTTGTGAGTTCTTTCTTTCCTCTTCATAGAGCCTAGGATCTATCTATAAAACTTTCCTATCGACTATCTTAGAGGACTAGAACTAGGACTCACCCATTTTAGAAATTTGAACCATTTCCTGATTCTCTTGTGGTGCCTCGCCTGGGTGGTCTCAAACCATCACCATTTGATTGAGTGGTTGTGTTCACGGACCATCATCATTTGGTCGAGTGGTTAAGGACCATCATGTGGAGGCCCAAAGAGAGATCCCGTAGAGCCTTAGGACACCTATAATGCTATAATGACTTTAGTACATTCGCACACACAAATATTATAGTTTGCGTCACTTACACCCGTAAAGACTTCACAATTAATCAACACATAAGTCTATTTTTGAAATGACTGATCAAGAACCCGAAATTTGAAGATAAATCTAATTTAACGCACTTTTGACCCGATCATCGACGAGGTTGTCCAAACGACTCTAGATGAAGAAACAGACTACTCCGGCGTGTCCGAAATATCATTTTTAGCTGGAAATGACACACATTTTGCTATAATTCTGCAAACGAGTAAATCACACGCGAATCAATGAATTTGTCAAAATAATTTCAGATGACGAAACGGACCGCGCCAGTGCGTCCGAAACGTCAAAATTACCTAAAAAACATTCATTTTGCTATGTTTTGACGCACAAGTAAAAATGTACAAATTGAATTTTTTTAAATATGAAACATTATAAAATAATAATAATAATAATAATACGAATAAAACTCTACTTAATCCCTAACCACGCACGCAACCCTCATTCCATCTCGGTCACGACTCTATTGAAAGCTCGGCTCGCTCCCTCTCTCGTGCCCTAGATCCCGCGATCAATCCACGCGGCTTTCTCCTCTTCTACCGACTCCTCTTCTTCCTCGCATGGCTGCTCAACCGAGCGGCTCTCCAATCGTGAGACTTCAGCTGGCCGACCTTTCTTCTTCTCAAGGCTACATTTCCTCCTCTCTAAATGTGTCTTTTCCTTTCACGTTCCTTCATTCATCCACGACATCGTGGTAGGTGCGGCTCTTTCTCTTTTCCCTGCTTATAAAAGCTCTTCCTAGGGCATGTTTGTGGGTTGTTGAAATTTTGAGAGGAGAAGAGAAAGAATTGTGGCATCTTTGGTCGTGTGCATTCGCTGCTGTATTCTCGATTCTTTTAGGAGGCTTGTGCTTTTGCATCAAGGTTCTTAAGGGAGGTGTTGCTGATTTTATTTTCTTAGGCTTGTTCTTGAGTTTGTTTTGAATCTGCATCAAAAGGTAACCCTTTTCCTCATTCTTATGCAAGCATTTGAAGGAATTATCTGTTTTATTCTACTTTCATGCCTTGGGTTTAATGTGCTCATAATTTATAAAGATGTATTTTGGCAATTTTGCCATGATGATTTCTTGCTTGGCGAAAAGAATGATCCTTCTAGTCTGCATCACTTGGAATTGCTCCTGAATGCATTTTTCTAATACACCTGGAATTGCGAAATTTAGGTTACTTTAAGAACTAATTTAGTTTAATGTTAAGAATGAGTATATATATATATGATATATTTTTCTGGAAAATGTGAAGGAAGCTAGGGAGGCTTGCACAACAAATTATTTAAGAAAAAAAAGCTCAGATTTATTCTTGAACTGGGGCTTAGTTTTGACTCCCTGTGGCTGTCTTCGTTGCTCGAATTGTATGTTGGGTGAAAACTTAATTTTTCTGATTTCTTGAAGGCATATTTTGAGGTTTCAATTTTGCTTTATGCTGCTATTTACCTATTTGAAGTACATACTAGATGAAATATTGATTTGGGGCTTGATGTTGGTTCTCTATTATTGCTGCCCTTGTTTGAAATGCATGTTGGAATAAATCTTTATGTTGGGGAATTATTTTGGTTGCCCTATTTCCTGCTATTCTCTTATTCGAATCACATGTTGAATGAAATGTTGATTTGGGACTTGATTTTTGAGCTTTCTATTATTGTTACCCATGTTCATATATATGCTGGGACTGGTTTCAACGCTTTGAGATGTCGGCTTTGGGGCTTAATTGCATTTTTCAGTTTCATGTGGCTGCCCCCTCTGTTAGAAACATATGAAGGTGATTTTATTTAATTTTGGAACTTTGAAAGTTTTGCTTTGGGGCCTTGTTTTGTTGTTTCTTTGTTGCGTTCTATGTTCGAAATGCACGAGCAATTGAAATTTGGTTTCTAAGATTTTTTTGTAGTTGGTTTGAGTCTTGGTTTTTGCTCCTTACTACTGCTGTCGCTACTGTTGCCCTTGTTCAAATGCATGTTGGAATCTGTTTAGCTTTTAAGTATTTGGCTTCAGATGCTTGGTTTTATTTCTCGATATTTCTCTTGTTCGAAATACATGTTGGAGTTTATTATCATTTCTTTGAGGAGCCTGTTTTAGTGGCTTGGTTTCGTCCCTTATGGTTGTTATCCCTGTCTGGATTGGAGTTGGCAGTATCCCTGTCTGTCCCTGGCCGTGAGCCCTCTCCTGTGGCTCTTTTGAGTTGAATGTGGGCTGGCGGTTTCCCCTTTGTTGTCCCTAGCCGTGGGCCATCTCCTGTGGCTTCTTTGTGTTGAATGTGGGCCGGTGGTTTCTCCTTTGCTGTCCCTGACCGTGAGCCATCTCCTGTGGCTCCTTTGTGTTGCATGTGGGTTGGTGGCTTCCCCTTTGATGTTCTTGGCCGTATGTCTGTGGCTCCTTTGTGTAGAGTGTTGGTTGGTGGCTCCTTCTGCTGCTCCTACTCGAGAGCATCTATTTGGGTTCCTCTATGCTGTGTTGAGTCCATGTCTCTATGGAACTTTTGGTTTGAATTGGAATTGAATGTTTCAATATTTGTGAGGTGGAATATTTCAATTCTTATGTTTGAAAGAGTTCAAATGCTCTCTTCCGAGGAACGATCTGATAGATGTTTGGAAATGTTTCGGGGCCCAATTCTGCGGGCTAGACCAATTGCAATATTAAAAAAAAAAAAGAGGAAGAAAAGATATAGAAAAGATGAAGAATTTTCTGATATTTGGAATGACTGAGAATTTTCTAAGTTGTATCTTTTGGAGATGTTTCACGGCTAGCATGGGGAGTGTATTTCACCTCTTTTACTCATTCGAGACGTTAGTCGGATGTTTTAGGCTAACCCTTTTGCCGCTTTGGCTTTTCTTTTCTAAATTTGTTTTGGAGGTGGGTTAGTTTTTTTTCTTTTTAATTTCTTGCTTTTTGGTTTGCTTTCGTTTTGGTTTACTTTCGTTGCTTCTTGGTTTAGGCTTTTGGTGCTTATGTTCGATACATAAGTGAACATATATAGCCTTTTGTTATATATGAACCATCAAACACAGTCGTAAATAGGTCGGTTTTGTTTTGGGGCTTAGGGCGGTGATGACAAAGACACACCGGTGGTAGAACGAAATGATATTCTATACTACGACATCATGACTCAATCCGAGGACCTGGTGAACTGTAGGATGATAGTATCATTCACCGACACAAGACTAGCGGGGGATCGATACCTTCTTAGGTTGTTGGCGGTCGCCCGACGGCGTGATCGACTCATGAACAATCATAATTTTGAAAACTGATTAGAATCGACATGATAAGAACATATACAATATTTATAAATATATTTACTACAAAATTGATACAACTTCCTTTTGAATGCCTGAAATTCATGTGCATGCTAAAATATAAATTTTAACTCTATTGTAACTTGGTTGTCCACTTGTCGATTATCGGTACCAGGCGAAGGAACACTCTCCTAAGTTTGGTTTAGTAGGACACCTTTCTAGTTGTGTGACAGACTCTATACATCCGGGTGACCGATAGTAGCCTTTGATGTCTCTCGAGTATAAATATATAGTATATGAGCCTAGCCTCGACCTGAGTGCTTGCAGTTTTCTCTCTTCGGATTTTTCGTGTGATTTTCTTGAAACTTTTGGTAAAGCACTCGTGGTCTCTTTCCGGGATCTTATCGTGTTTTCAGTGACTTTCTTTGAGTTGTCATTTGCTGTTTTTTTTGCTTTGAGATTTCCGTCGTGAGTCATTTGTTGATTTTCTCGAGTTTTGTTCGTCGTGGGTCATTTGCCACTCTTTCTTGAGTTTTCCAGGTGATATTTCATTTGTTGATACAATGCATGTTAGCTTATTTCTTAAATTATGTCACTATACTTGTACCTTCTGCATCAACCATATTTAAAGGAGCAGCAAACCTCTCAGGTTTATAGGTTTGATTTACATTACAACATTTTACTTTACAACACACTGTATTGTTCTTTTCTATTGAACATTCAACTATTTTCCTATACAACATGCTTTACTGCTCCTATATATATTGTACTGTCATTGCTTTCCTTTGCTATACCTGCTACTGTTTTTTTACACATTATATATTAGAGTAGGAGGTTAGTAGTTGATTTTATAAGAGGTACCCAACAGCAGATCGTTGACTCAACGATTGCATGTACTCTTTAAATTAGCATCAAATCCGAAGGTGCTACAACGGGGAGCTTGGAGCGAACACCGTAGGCAGCACGACGAGGACACGCAGAAGAGCAACTTCGAGATGGATCTGCAACATCAAAACAAGTTCACGTCAGCTAAACATTTTCTTTAGTTTAAATAACAAGTCATAGGACTTCGAGGTAGTTTGTTTAGCGCAATGTAAATCCTCAACTTATCTTTAAGACTTTTGCACAACCATGTTGTGTAATTATAAGTCCTAACATTTTTTAGGATTCTGAGGTTACCGCGCGGTACAGTGTAAATCCTCCATATCTTTCTAGGTCATTTGCACGATCAGATATCGTGCGAATGTAAGTTCTAAATTCTGAAAGAAATTGCAGGATTAAACATTGAATAATATTATTTCAAAGACATAAAACCAAACAATAGGATAGTTGGGAAGCCACAAGAGTTTCCCCTAGGTCAGTGATATCCTCTACTCTTCATTCCTTTGGATTCCTTAAAATAATTGTTCTTATTTGAGTCACTCCCATTCGATTTTCCCTTGTCCAATCTTGGAAACCTGAACTTTGAAATCTTGAAGGCAAAACTACTGATCTTAATCGAGGGGTAAGTGACCCCGATCATTTAAGATGTAATTAACTATAGGGGTTTTTCTTTATAGGGAACTTGGAACTTAGGTAAAATAAACCTTATCTAATCATTATATTAGGTAGGGAAATTTGTCGGTCATACATAAAAGGTTTTGCAGACCAAACAGATGTCACAAAATCTTTAGTTTATGTGGTTGAGCCTACTGCAAGTGGTATGCTTATCTTTCGGGATAATGTATTAATTGTGATATCGCACTCAGCCATCCAAATTATTCAATATGTGAGAATCGTTTGATCTCATCTATTTTTAAATTAAAATATTACTTTCAAAAATCATATTTACACAAAACTATTCTCATATTTACAAAAATCAGCCTTTTTCCAAAAATAACGGCTGACACGGAGGATGACCCCTGCAGGCTGAAAAGGGCTAGGGTTTTTTTTCTCGCTTTAAACCATGATGAAAGGTGGAGAAATTGTATTATCTTATTTCTTAATGATCCAATTACAACTCTTCTACTTATATAATAAATAAAGGTTAGGACAAACTTAATTCCTACCATTACAACTTATCAAAACAACAAAAAACAGAAGAAGTAAACTTAGAATTAGATAATAAAACCGCATTTAGTATTTAAACAAAAATGGACGAGAAATGATTCATTAGGCCAACCAAAAATAGTTGGAGTAAGATTGTGGTTGATGATGATTGATGAAAATGGCATCTTTGCAAATTTTGAAAATTTTTTGATGAGTAATAATGTGTCAAAAATAAAATTTGAAACATTATGATATGAGCCTCTTGATCCATTTAATTTTGAATTATTTAGTAATGAGAGGTTCATAACTATACTACAAATTGAATCTTCTTTTTTAGTCTTGACTATTGACCTACTATTTTTTTATATCATTTATTGGGTATGATGGAAGTTAGGTCGTTAAACTCAACCCTGAAAAAGTTTTAATGGATAGGCCGTAACATCTTATAAATCTTAAAATTTCTTGTCCAATAAATTACATATTCTTAAACTATGAAATAATTATATAAATATAACTAATTTTGTGCTCTGGCTTGAATCAAGTTTTTTAAGTGATCGTAAGCTAAAATGTAATTTTAAATAAATTTTAATCTCAATTAAATCTCAATTATTTCGATACTTTATATATATATATATGGCTACTGTTTGCTAGACTTGTTATGCATATCCACAGTTTGTGACTTTTTTGTTCTATTTTAGCAGTGAATTGTTTATAGCATCTATTAATTTTGTTTATGCTTGTTCCCTTTAATTGTTTTTGCTTTGAAAATTCTAGGAAGTTCATGGCATGATGAAGTGATAGTGGAAAATTCCAATTTCTATGTATGGCCAGAACTCTGAACCCGCAAAGATTATCATTAATTTGGGCTAGCACAAGCCCAAAATGGGTTTTAGAGGGCCTAGATAAACGAGCTTAAATTGGCTTGAACAACCTAATTAACTCCCCTAAAATAATCATAATTCCTCTAGTCGCTGTTTACTCGACTTGTTTTGTATATACTACAAATAACTATTTTGTCCTATTAGCAGTGTCTAATCCTTACCGCTTGCTAATTCCGTTATACTTGTTCCCTTTAATTGCTTTTACTTTGAAGTGATGGTGGCAAACGCTTATGTCTGATTCACGTAAGGTCCAATCTAGCAATATTTCTGCTGAGTGATTTATTGAGAATTTCTATACTTCTTGTTTTTTTCCATTTTATTTGGAAGCGTGTTCTCTTTTACTTGCTTTCAGCATCAATATTTTATGTCACCCCTCCCTTATTTAAATTTTCTTGTCTTGAAACAGTTAGGTATTCAATCAAAGGTAGACAATGCTACTCCTCGGGAAGCAATGGATGAATTAGTTGTACGATTAACTGGTTTCTTTAAAGATGAGGTTAGTATTGTAACATGCTACAAATGGTGGCTACTAGTAAATATTCTAAAAGTTTTGTAGTGTTATATATAAGAAAAGGATCCTGTTAACTTCCTGTCGTTAATTTTCCTTCTTTGGAAAATATTAATTTTACAACAGATATAATTTTCTTTCCTTTAAGTTGGGCCATTCTCATGGATGATAGAATTTTGTAAGCATTACAATTCTATCAAATTACTACGTTGTTTTTTCTAATTTGGTGGGACTTACTGCTATGTTAACTATCATACTCTAGGATATCTGTCAAGTTATGATTAAATAATATTCTTAATTATAACAATTGGTTTATATTTGATGAAACATTTTATCTAAATTGTGTGCTTTACATATTAGTATATGATGATAAAGCTAATTGTCTAACACAAATATTACACATTTTGTTTCGTTTTGTTTAATTGCTGTGAAACTTCTGACATGTTCTGTTGGTTTTACTTTGGATGAAGTTCCTTTCTTCTTCTCATCCCCTGGTTGGTCACATCAAAGTTGCTCTTAGAAGAGTCGGTGAGCATTTTGGTATGATACCAATCTCTGCGATTGCTGCATGTGACACAAAAGTTAATAATCTGTGCAAAATTATCAATCCAAAGGCTGAATCAGATCCTCTCTTGGTTTTGTCATTGATCTTGAGGGCTTGCAAAATGTCTACATCTATCACTTGTGGTGAACTTTGGATATGGAAGCAAGGGTCTTATCCTGCCCATTTTCTTGGGCCAGATAAGAATCTTATTTCAGTATCAGCACAAAACACTTATGTAGAAGCCCTTCTTATTCCTTCCTTGCTTGATAGAGATGTTGAAACCTTGGCTCTAAATTTTTCGAATTGCCCATATTACATGGATGAAATTGCACAAAAACTTCATGTCAGCGATCCATCTCGTATCGTAGCGTCACGGTAGGATATAAATAATTCTATTTTGTTTTATTCTACTTTTTTGTTGTTATTTGTTGATTCGTGTATATGATATTTTTTTGGTTATAGCACTTTTGGAAAGGCTTCTTCAGAAATGAGATTATATTTCTCTGCTCCAGATGCCCTCTCTTTTACTTCAGATTCTTCGATGGAAGTATTCCCAATGATCGAAGGAAATGTTAATTTGGGCAATATCATAAATGAACGAGCTTCCTACTTATCAGGGCAACAGATTTATGGAAATGCAATTATGGCTAACGTTGGATATATATGGAAGTCCTCTGATCTTTTTTATGAAGACGTTACATTGAATACCTATTACAGGTACGCCCTCCTTTTAAAAAAAATATTGTTGTGCCAATCCTTAATAAATTGTTCATGAAAATAAAAAACCCTCTTCGTTTCTTTTTTATATGCCGGAGAGTTCGTTTCTTCAGTTATATTTGCCCTTGTGCTAACCTTGGAAATCATTATTATAGTTATGAAAAAAGTAAGGGCTTGTTTGAGATTTTTTTATTTATTTTAAAAACAAGTTATACTTGCCCTTTTGGCATGTTTTTTTATTTTGTTTTTAAAAACAGATTAGTTTGTTTTTAAAAATATTCAAAGCATCAAAAAGTTATTTTTGCGTATTTTAAAAAATAACTAAACATGCTATAACATATCAAACATATTTTTTTTCAGTTAAAATATAAATAAAATAATTTTGAAGTTAAAATTAAAAAACAATTATTAAAAGTTATCCCAGACGGCTCTTAAATTTTTTTAGTTGTGATGCTCTCAAGGAGAGATCTACAAGTTTTATATAAAACTGGCAAGCACACGGTGAAGTTTAGCAGGTTCTTAAGGATCCATTCTTGCATGAAAAGGTTTATGAAATTTGATGAACATATTATTTATATCTAATTGAGTATCTCTTCAGTACATGAGATTGAAAAAAAAGTATTATATGAGTGCATTGAGCTTTTTCTTAGATCTTGAATTATTTTAAAAATTAATATTACACTATTAAATCCCAAAAAAGAGGGTACGAAGGTAAATATTTTGCGCTTTTATGTCCTTTGAATTATATAGTTTTGAGAAGAGTAAATTCTCAAGGACCTTTTCAACTGTAAACGAAGAGAACTAGGGAGATAAAATGAAGTCATGGACAAAATGAACATGCAGGAAAATTATATTACTAATGAGAGCACTTTCAAATTCTTTAATTGAGTTGATATTATGGTTATGAAAGAGCTTTCAAGTTGTTGAATAAGTAGATTCTGGTTTAAATAAAATAAAAGAAATTTCAAGTCTATTTTAGCATTTTGTATAGTTTAGGATTTGAAACATGGAAGTAATGTGGGAATAGAAAAGTAGGAATTTCAAAGAGCTTTCGTTAAGAGTAGGTTTCTTAAGAGTGCATCTCCTAGTTTCATGAAACTCTCTATTTTAAGGTAGTTTTACAAGGATTTAACCTGAATAAGGGCACATTTGATGCTCAATCATGGAAGTTTCTGAATTTTCTCATTTTATTAAATGTCATTGAGCTTAATTTTGGTAAGTCGAAAGCCAAATTGGAAGCAATGTTTATGCGAAAAGTGAAGGAAATTTAATGATCACTCGACTAGAGAGCAAGCTTGAATTGGTTAATATCCTACTCAAGGGAAAATTATGTTAAATTTGGAGTATAAATTCCTTAATTATTTTGGAAAATTTTTTGTATTGATTTGGCAAAGTCAAGATTCATTCCTACTTAATTTATCAGTATATTTGGCAACCAACTAATTAGTCATTCATACATGACTTCTCAAGATGATGGTTAAATAATGATGTTGCGTTCACACTTAATCCTTTACACATTTCATGTTATCATCTTTTGATGAAACTATAAAAATAAGAAGAAATCAATGATTTCATGCATAAAAAAATAAAAGAAATAAAACATAGAGGAAAGAGAGGGGAGAGGGGTATCATCCAAGAAAGGAAGGAAAGAATATTTTGATGCAAGCGTAGTTTTTCGACTTCTTCAAGAAGAAATATAACTATCTATAATTCTAAGAAGAGAAGTTCTTGGTCATAGTAAAGAATAATTTTCATTTGAACTCTTGCAAGTTGCAATGGAGACGGGAAGAGAGTAGTTGATGTAATAACTTGTTCTCCTCCACTTCCAGCCCTTTTCTCTGTATCAAATGACTGTATTGTCTCTCAGCTTGATAAAACAATATATTTATCTATATTTTAACTTTGTATGAAGCTTAATGTTTTCCCTTTTTACAGTTTAGTAAATCATTTGATCTTTGAATGATTGTGGATGCTAGCTTATTTAAGCTGAATCAAATAAATTTTGGGTGATTTTCTTTGGGGGCTACTTCTCTATTTTATTGTTACTTATGGCTCTTCATACTTGCCGTGTGCTGAGGCAATCTTTTTTCATGTAAGTTGTATGTTCGTTTAATCTTAAAAAATATGATGAAAGTTAATGGAGCAAAGTTGATGGTGGAGTGCCATAATTTGTTCCAGGAGCTTGAAAAATATGATGAAAGTTAAGTCGGGAGGGCTAGCTGAGTGGACAGACTAGTATCACAACTCATTTTAGGAGCTTAAGAAATATTTGAGCTCTCCGTCAGCTTGATAAACCGAAAGTCATGAGTGTCACTCTTACTATACCCCAAGTCTGGAAATTTGTGGTAGCTCAATCCTTGCTCAAGAAGCAAGCAATAACTGGTTTCTTGCATGAGCAAAGCTTTAACTTCATATAGTTATCTTTGCTAACCATCTTAGTTTTATTCCTTGTTATTTAGTTGAGGCACATCAGGCCCCAACTTCTAGGCACATCATATCCAAGTTGTCATCAATCTCTAAAGCAAGTTCTCTTTTGGCTTGAAAACTCAGGGCGATTCACTAAATAACTTTCATTATCTACTCTGCTATCAAAAAACTTTGTTAACTCCATCACCCTTATGGAAGTTTGATTTAGAAAAAAATTGCTAGACGATGCATGCTGTAAGGGTATTTGGTTGAGAATCGTTGAAGTGATCGTCCTTATCAACCCATCTCATTTGTTCAAACTCAGCTTCAAAATGACCAACAACCAAGCAATATCTGAAGTCTTGTTGATAGGGCTTTGCTTTGCACTCAACATAAGTGAGAAAGTTGTTGGTGTGCAACAATTTCCATTTAATTTTGAACCAATTCATTGGAGATTATAAGGCCTAAGAACAAATCTTATCACAATACCTTCCAAACATAGAGACATGACCATCCATGTTCTAGAAGTCAAACACACACCGCATCCCCCCCCTAACCACACACACACACACACCAAGAAAAACTTAGCTAAGTTAATCTCTTGGCTAATTATGGCGATCCACACACCACCTCTTTCTAAAAGCTCAAAGTTTGACGATCTAAGAAGCAAGAAGTCACACAAGTTAAGCAAATTACTGGTTCTAGTCAATTCAAAACCTTTAGGGATTGGAAGTTGATGTCATCCTCCAACAGAAGCAAGGAGAAATTTATTTTTGGTGGTGTCCTTCTTATCTGAAAATAATATTTTTGAAAATTTCTATCATTCAGCCAGTTAGAAATGCCCTCCATGCCAATATCATGAAGCTCTTGAGGAATCCATAAAATTGAATGTGGAAATTCTTAGGTCGGATTTATGTTACAATGCTACTACATGTTGAGTGTTAGTTATGATGCAGAAGCAGACAAACATAAGTGTAAATGCTGTTCCATTGAAGATATTTAAAAAACCATGCCAGCAATAAACCTTATCATCAAGCCCACGATCTTTGTGGTTTTGGAGATGGACTTCATTAGCTAGCTTTTATAAGCCTTTAGGTGAAGAAAATTCTTGTTAGCGTTGGTCATCTACTTATCTAGTAAATTGAGGCAAAACCGATAACCTCTGTGATTTGTGTAAGTTTTGATAGAACACCAATATTTATTCATTTATGTGAGAAAGTAATGCAGTTTAAAAATAATATATATTATTTGGAATATTTTAAATTTGTTTGGTTCACTATAAAATAAATGTATTATTTTACACTTTCTTATTTGGTTTGAGAAAAAAACGAATTCAATATAAAATATAGAGGTTAATCTTGGCGGCGGACGTTACGGGTTGCCGATAGTGGGCTAAGACAACGACTAACAATTGGCGGTGTGTGGCAATGAAGACAACTGATGAATGACTACGGCTGGCGGTGTTTGTGGCACGAGTGTTCCGCGACGGCGTGCAACACTTTACACAAAATAATATATTTTAAATTAGCCAAAATCCAGTAAATTTCAAATAAATTAAAATTGAACCAGAGAATGAATTTCAATTGCATTGTAATTTTGCAGACCATTTAAAACTTTCTTGATCAAACTCAATGATTTTTATTACCACTGCACATGGATTGCAAAACAATATGAGGCGTGATAAACATTATAAACATATTATGTACTAAAAAAGTATATATACAAGCAATATGAATAATAAAAGTATTTAAAAAAAGATAAATTCTATTATATTTCATAAATAAGGGTTAACTATTGATACAACTAAAAGAAGCATATAAAATTAACTTTGGAAAAACCGTAAATGACAATGAAAAACAACTACTCAAATCCAAAATAAATATAAAAAACTAATACATGAATTAAAAATATAAGGAATAGCCTGATATTAAATAATATGCTCTTACAGCGATAGTCCACCAAACATATCGATAGAACCTGATATTAAAAAATATTAATGAGTGAGTTTTGATTAATCAAACTAAACCAATAATCATTAATTATTAAAACATAAATGATACATTATTGAGCATGCAACATGAATAATAAAAAAGACATAAAAGTCAAAATTGTGATCAATCATTTAATAAATTCAAGTGATTAGAAAGGAGAGTAGAAAGAAGTAGAGATACAAAAGAGAGAGTAGGAAGAGAGTAAGCAGCTGTATGATAACTGTAGTTTTTGGGAGGGATAAAATAATTATTTCCTTTAGATTTTCTACACTTGGTTACAAGATAAATAACAAGGAAGGTCACCATATTAGAAAAGCCACAAAATCCTCACTCTAGAAAAAAAAATATAAATTACTAACTATAACTAATTCTAAAAGTAGAAAATATTAAAAATGGAAAATAATAGAAATAGAAGATTTCAAAAGTAAAATTCCTAAAAGTATGACATCCCCCTCCCCCAACCACCGCTGATCAAATTGGAGTATTGATATTTGTCATTCTCAACTTATAAGGAGCTCAAAAGTAGGTCTGGAAAACTCTTTGGTGAAGATATCTACTATTTGTTACTTTGTCAGAGTGAAAGACATGCAAATAGCTCCATAATTAGTCCTCTCTTTTATGAAGTGTCTATTAATCTTCACATGTTTTGTGCGATCATATTGCATTGGATTTTCTGCAATGCTTATCACAATTTTATTGTCACGGTATAACTTCATTGGCTTGTTTATCAGCCCTAATATCACACATACACCATTAGCCATAGCTCAATATTCAGCATGGGCACTACTCCTTGCCAACACATTATGTTTCTTACTTTGTTATGTGACTAGATTTTCCCAGACGTAATTATAGTATCCGGAGGTCTATCTCCTACCAACAATTGAGCCCACCTAATCTGCATCAGTATATGAGAATCTTGTTAACTGCTTCAAGGTATTTTTCATAGGACGAATGCATAAATTGACTTACCAAATTTACTTTGAAGGCGATATCTAGTGGTGTATGTGATAAGTATATCAATTTTCCTAGAAACTTTCAATATCCAGTTGTATTCACCAGATCACCTTTCTTCTAATCTCCTAGTTTTTGATTGAGGTCAATTAGAGTGTCCGCAAGCCTACAATCACTCATTCAAGTTTTCATTAGAAGATCAAGAACTTACTTCTGTCAGGAAATAGCTAGCATTTTCTTAGATTTAGAAACCTCAATGCCAAAGAAATATCTCAAAGATACTAAATCATATGTTTTAAAAACAGATGGAGGGAAGTCTTTAATCGGCTCATTTCATATACGTCATCCCCAGTGTGAATTATATCGTTCACATACACAATTAATATGGTTGTTTTCTTATCATTTGAATGTCTAAAGAACAATATATGATCTTCTTACTATTGAGTGTACTCCTAAAATTTAATAAATAATGTAAATTTCTCAAACCATGCTCGAAGTAACTTCTTCAACCTATATAAGAATTTTTTTAGTTTACACATATTTGCGCCGAACTTCTCACTAAACCCTGGAGGTGAATTTATATACAATTTTTCTTCTAAATACTCGTTAAAAATTATATTTATTATATTCAACTGTTGTAGGGGCCAGTCAAGATTAGTTGTAAGTGACAGAAGAACAATTTTGGAGCTTAGTTTTGTGACTGAGGTGAATGTCTCTAAGCAATCAATGTCATAGGTTTGAGTGATTCTATTGTCAATCAACCAAGCCTTGTATCGTTCTAGAGATTCATTAGAACTATAATTGACTGTAAACACACATTTGCATCCGACAATATTTTTTCCTCTAGGTAGAACAACCAATTTCCACGTACAAATTTTTTTCTAGAGCTTTCATGATATCATAGGTAACCCAAACCACAATAGAAAAAAAATATTATTACTAAAAACAAATAGACAACTATAACAGACACACTTCAGGGGAAAATGCAACAATATACACAAACAAACACAACTAAAGTGTATTCCAAAGGTGGTTGGGGTCAGCTAGGTGGGATGGAATGGAAAGGCTGGGGTGTTGGAGGGTGGTAGATTCAACAGGTAAAGTTTTCGGAAGGTGGATGAGGTACGGTAGGGCTTGTAGGCAGTTGAAACATCTACAAAATTGCAAAGGGAAGGCGTTGTGGGTTGTAATAGAGACGGTAGAGGGTTGGGACAACAAGTGCAGCGAAGCGGGAGGCCGAGACAGTTGCCGTGAAGGGGAAAACTAAAACAACAAGGACAACTGATATGGGGTGGATGGAAGGTTGTGGGCTGTCAGAAATATCAAGAGGGAGGGTTGGCTGTTGATTCTGAAGGACAATAAGGATTGTGGAAGGGAGAGCTGTAGGAAAGACAACAATGATGGTTGTCTTGGGCGGCTGCAACGAGGAAACAAGCTTGGCAGTCAAGCAAGGGGTGTAGGGCAGAGAGGGACGAGGATGCATACTCCATCTGGAACTAACTACAGTCGAAGTACCACTTGACTCTTGGAAGAAGGACATCACCTTAGATTAGCTACAGCTGGAGCACCACCTCCTTTAGTTACAGTCCTATAAGGGAGAAATTGGGATGTCGATGGCTGTCCTGAATAGAAACACAATAAAAACTCTCCTCTAAACCCTAATGCAATAAAATATAAGAAAGGATTAGAAAGGAATGAAAGGAAATAGTGGAACTTATTAAAAATTAGAAAGAAATAAAAAACGGGCTACTTGATTCAGCTTCGTTGTTCGCGTGAACCAACACATGTGCTGGGTTCAGTTTCTATAGCGGTAATTTAGCAGGGCTCGCAGAAACAGGGCTCCCAAGTAGTTTTTGCATCATTTCATCTCCTCGAAGATAACCTTCTTTCACTTAGGAACTTTTAGAGCATCATATACAGTGTTAGGAATCTCCATACAAGATAAATGTGTGGTAAATGCTCGGAAAATGTATGAGAGATTTTGGTATGACATATAATGAGACAATGGATGTTGGATACAAGATCCCATCCCATTACGAACAACAATGAGATGACTGAAATCATTAGATTTAGGATTAAGGCTAGATTCATGTTCATTATTAGAAGACTCAAAATTCAAAAGATGAAGTGAACTGATCATGAGGTAAATGCTCAGTGAGGATATTACCTGGAGGACTCATGGATTCTAGGCAATGCAGATGATTCTTAGACTATTTCTTTTGAGTTGTCATTTATTACGAGTAGAATATGTCAAATGGTACTAATGTCACAGTTTTTCTTTTTCTATTTGTTATTTGTTAATTGTTATAGTATTATGAACATGATAAAATGACACTGTAGAAATATATGAATCATTTTCAATATCTAATAAACACGACCCACTTACTCCTGATAAAATATAGTTTGGAGTTTTAGGCTAAATAATCAAGTTTGAGGAGATATTATTTTGCGAGTCTTTGGTTTGAAGAAAGTCCTAAAAAATAGTAGTCAAATCTTTATTTGTCCCTCTCCCCTTGAACATGAGTTGAAAAAAAAGATTGTAACACAAAAAGGCTGACATCCATAGAAACAATTTTTTCTTAGAAATACGATCAAAATACTTATACCCTTTTGGATGAGATCATAACCAACAAACATATTTTATGGCTCAAGGTTCAAGTTTTTCTTGATTATGAATATAAATGGGAACAAATGCACTACACTCAAATATCATTAAAAGCTAAAAAAGACATGCAAAAATTGATTTATTAGGTATATTTTATGAAAAAGAAATGTATTTCAAAGTTTAAAATTTTATTGGGTGTTCTATTATTGGGGAATATAATAGTAAGAATGATTTTACCCCAAAGATTTGTTGGCACCTGATTTGTAAATAACAATGCCCAGACTGCTTCAAATAATTGTATGTTTTGTCCTTCAAATAAGTGTATGTTTTTTCTTTCATAAACTATTCTTTTTTCAAAAGAAGTTGACCAAAAATATTTTTGAAATACTCTCGGTCATTATCATTTCGTAATATTTGAATAGTTTTTTGAAATTGTGTTTGTACATAGTGTAAAAGGTTTTTAAAGTTTTTTTAACTTCAAAATTTTCTTGCAATAAATACACACATCTTAATACTGTGTGATCATTAGTAAATGTAACAAATTATTTTTTTCCGAGTGTGTAAGATGTTTACGAGGACTCTAGATATCAATATGAATCAGGGTAAAAATGTGTAGTTGTTTTGTAAATTTGGTGAGGAATAAACTTACGTTGATGTTTGACAAACTGACAAAGTTCACATTGGAATGATGACAATTTTTTATTTGAAATAAACTCAAAAATAAAAATTTCAAATATTGAAAACTAAGATGATCTAACATATAACATCATAACATAATATCACTGCCTTTGGAAACAAAACTAAAATTTGAATGAGTACTTTCACATTGTCTATGCACATCAAGTTCATCTTCAATATAAAATTGTTCATTTTTTTCCTTAACACTGTTAATCATCCTCTTAGTGTTCGCTATCTGAAACTCGAAGCATGAAGAGTGGAAATTGACTTAAGACTGATGATCATAAATAATTTTGCTAATGAATACTAAAGTACAAGATAATTTGGGAACTTGGAGCATATCATGAAGGGTAAGGTGAGTTTGATAGTTTCTATCTTGACAATTACGGAGAGAGAATCATCAACAATTCTGACTCTGTTAGTGACTGCACAAGGTCTATTAGATGAGAGTAATTTAGAACAATGTGATGAGTTGTGCCGGAATCAAATATTCAAGAATGAATAACATTAAATTTAACTCCTAATAATGCAGTGACTCGAGAGTTATCCTTATATACCGAACAACAAGATGGAGTCAGTAACAATTTTGGATATTGAAACAATTTGTGTAGATGCTCTAATTTCTCCTTCGTGAAAGGTATTACATCCGAGTTGATAGAAGACTTTTGAGTTTCATCGACAGTGGCTTGATACTTGATAGACCCAACCTACACATTTAGATTTTAGTTTTCAATTTGTGAGTTAACTATGAAGTTTTTAACATATCTCTTTCGTATATCATAATTTTTTTGCAATGCTTACACCATTATCGGTAGGGCATATTGGTTTTGGAATTAATGGAACCAATAAAAACGATAGATTTTTTTTGGGCACCGGTCATCTCCGACTTGTATGAAATCATCAAAGGAGAGAAGAAGTCGAGCTCGAAAAATCAAGTCAATTTCGATCGTGAGTTATTTTGGTGCTTAAAGTTGAGTAGAGGAGAATTTGGGAGTTCTAGCGGAGAAGAAGCTGAAGGGGTTGAAATCGACCGAGTATTTGATGATCTTATTTTCGATTCAGTTTGATTCTCTGGTTTACGCACTTAGGAAAATAAGCCTTCTGTGAAAACTAAAGTGGGAATGGAAAGAAATCACCCCTTTCCCTCAAATTATAAATTTCAATTGTGTTGAAGAACAAGAAGAAACTTGAGGTGGTGGAGAAAGTCCCCGCTAGAAGAAGCGTGTCAAAGGAGGGTGACAAGAAACTAAAATCCTCTAATTCGTGGTAGGTTTAGAACCCTCAACGACACAATCGTGAGGAAGCAACGTCGTTAAAATGAAGCATAGCCAAGTCCCTCGAATGCCGCAAAATCAGGTGACGTCGGCTCCCTGAACGCCACGATCTAACCGCTACCTTGTCAGCTGGCTCTAATTGCAACTGTAGCACGATGGTCTTTGAACGCCTCTATCCACTCTTTGCCTTCTTCACGAGCTCTAATCACGACTGTCTCGTGAGGGGTCTCTAAATGCCACGATCCAGCCATTGCCTTCCTAGCTAGCTATAATCAAGACTATATCGTGAGGGGTCGGTCATGAAGACTATGGTATTGGGCTAACTAGGGAGGGCGAGGAGTCACACAATATAACCCGCAAACGATGTCAACGAGATTAGGTCATCGTTTCTAAGTCAATGATTGGCTCTAATACCATTCAGTTTTTTGGATGGGAAAATAATCATTTATTTTCAATTTTTTAATCTCAATTACAAAAATAAATACAGAGGAAGACCCTCGCATAAGGAAAATCATAAAATCTTCATGTTAAAAAAAGGAAAATAGAACTACCAATAATAGTTAATTAAAAAAAATAAAATAAAAGATAACAAATGATAAAATTCTTAAAATTTTGATATTAACTATTTTAGCAGCTTTAGTAAATACTATAAATCGAGATTTATTACATTTTGCCAATAATATTTTTTAGTAAATTGGAGAATTATGGTGAAGTGATGAGAAATTGAGAATAATTATTCTGAATTTAAAATTGTCATTTTTTATGAGTACTACTTCACTCTAGGGGAAAAGGTTTCACTGACGTTGAGGTTCTCGGCCGAACGAGGAAGAAGACTTGAGGAAGTTCCGGTGGCTTACATGGGTAACTCGGCAGTTGTTGGTCGAGTGCGAGGAGGGAAGTTAGTGGGTATAGTTTCAGGAGGAAGGGGACTCAATTGGGAAGATTTGACAGCTGCGAGGAAAAGCATACAAGGAGAAGAAGGGAGGTTTGGCGGCTGTTACAGGAGATGTGCAATGCTCTAGCCTCCGGTCTCCTTCAATGGAGAAATAGGCGGTGCGGAAGTCAGTGACGAGTGCGGCAGATCACAGCAGATGGGCGATATGGAAGGCGGCGAGGAGAAGCGGGAAGAGAATGAAACTGGCGAATAGGAGAGACTGAGGGCCGTTTGGGGCAAGCTTATAAGTGCGGCGGTGTTTTGAAAACGCCTCCTAAATGTTTGATTCACACGTCTGAACAGATTATTAGAAAAAGACGTTTTCTAAATTCCATTAGACGCAGATCATGGGGTTATACCCGCGATCCACGTTCGGCCGCAGCTACCATCGCTCCTTTTACGTCTCTACCCCTCTTGCTCCAAAATTCAGCAGCCGAATGCCTCCGTCGTTGTCCGTCGCGGAAAGCCAGTGGAACTCCTTCGCTCTCCGTCGCCGAAAGCCAGGCGGCCCTGGTAATGCTTATTCTTGATATGACTTTCTCAATACGAAGCATTCCTTCTCTTCCGCATTCCATTTTCTTCTTCGACATTCTCGTTCGGATCTTCCCCCTTTTTATTTTATTTTTCCTTTTTCGTTGTCGCTAAGCATATCAAAACAAGTTTTTGAATGTTAGATCCTAGCATTTTTTTTTTATCGGATCTTCTCGACTGGATTTTGAAGATCTTCTCGATCAGATTTTTTTTTGTGGCTAAGCCTATTGCAACAAGCCTTGAGCATATTGATTTCGAAGAGCTTCTTGCCATCTTGCCTTGATGATTTCTTGCCTCGCTATGTGAGGAATCTTTCTAATCTTCGTCATAGGCAATTGTCCCCAAATTTATTTTTTTTGTGTAACTGGAATCCAGAAATTAAGGTCACTTCCATAACTAAATGTGTTTAATGTTAAGAATGATAATAAAATATATAGTTGGGGAGTTTTAACATGTGAGAGAGTTGCGCAAATTACAAATACATTTTCTGGAAAATGTGAAGGATGCTACAGTGGCTCGCACTGCAAAATTATTTTTGTTTTGATGATATTTTTCTTTTTTTCAGTACTCTGAAATGCAATAATGTTGCAAATGGTATTCTCTTCCTCTACAATGCAATGTTAAATGATTTGATCCAGTCATATGGGGATCATACCATAGATAATACTTAACCTTGGAAACAAATCTCTTGTGCTGTTGATGTGTGTAATCCAATGGGGAGTCAATTGGATGTCTATAGGGGCTTTGCTGAACCTACAAAAAATTGGATTAAAAGGATCCTTTTAGGAGATTTCTTTCTTTACAGCTATTCAAACTATTACCTGTATTGGAATGACTTTGGCTTCTGCTGTCTTATTAGAAGCAGGGGTTCATTGGAATCACTCTTTGGCTACCAAAATGGTTGCTTGTCTTGTGGAATTGAAGCAGCTGCATGCTTTCTATTGGTTTACAATGGCTACCAAAATGTTGTAATAATTGTTGCTCAACCATATTTCCACAAATTTACAAAAATCCTTGTTGAATCCCTTTACATGAAAAAAATCAATTATGCATATTGGTATGAAAGTTGAACTGATGCCAAAGATTATGGAAGGTGTTCTTTGGTTGTACACGTGAATCAATTATAAAGCATTATGTTGAGGAGAAACTTACATATACTCCATACATTTCTCTTTAATGCAAATTTGTTATAAAGCATGTATATTTGAAATGCGTCTTTATGGTGGAAGAAGCATAGCTTATTCGGTTGTTATGGGTTCCCTAATTACAGATTTTGTTATTTGTGGGGACATGTAAATTTGCATTAAAGAGAATATGTGTTTGTACTTTGTGTTATTTGTGAGGACATGTAAATTTGTTAACTAATTAAATTTAAATTAATTTATTTTATAATGGGTGTAAAATGTAAATTATTTATTAGAATTTATGTTACAAAGAATTTTAAAAAAAAATTGAAAATTAAAATTTATAATACAAAAATCTGCAAATCAGCTGTTCTCTAAAAGCACAAACCAAACAGTTAAACAACTTATCCAAAACGGGGGCAGAATGGTCATTTATCCAGAATCATCTGTTTTCCAAACGCACAAACCAAACAATCAACCAGCTTATCCAGATCAGCTGCTCATCAGCAGATTATCAGGATAAGCTGCTTATAAGCATAAGCTGCAGCTGCCCTAAACAGACCGTGAAGCGTTCGCGAGTGGTTTGTGCGAAACAGATGTTCGAATTGAGCAGTTCGCATGAATCTGATTTGTCTATTACAGCTGGGGCTTTGAACAAATCAATTCTGAACATCACACAAAAAAAAAAAAAAAAAAAAAAAAAAAAACTGGATAGAATTTGAAATCTCTGACCTAAATGAATGTAGTTCTCTTGTCATGTTGACTGGCTCCTTTTTAGCTTGAAGGCTACTTTGTAGCTTATGGAGCTAAAGAGCTTGTCCAAGTCGTGTTATTCCAATAAACAGTGTGAGTAAAAGCTGCAGGAGCCATCCCAGTGAAAGACGTAGATTATTGAAGGTTGCAAAATGACCACAACATGGCAGATTCCCTTGACTTGAAGAAGAAAGGCTTTAAGAGGCCTATCACTATCAGGAACAAAATTGATTAGTCACGATGTTATACAACCCCAGCTGAACCTAAGGCATTATCTGCTAGGATACCTTGCCCTCTGAACACTTGTGTTGGTCAATGCCATCCTGAAAGTTCATATTTCAAATATTTATTTATTTCTTTGGCATGATAAGGAATGATTTGTTTTCATCATTTCATGTTTCAATTTATACATTTCTCATTTACCTTATAATTACATTATAATTTACTTTCCATTTTTTTCCTTAGTTGTTTACTTGCTTTATGATAGTTGTGAATAATCTCCTATTGTTGTCTTTATTGGAATTGTCAATATTTTTCTCCCTTCTTATGCAATATTGCTCTCCAGAATGATCCTTGGGAAGTTACCTGATGGCCATTATAAGCTGGCCAGAGAGGCAATACTTGGTGCAGAACTGCCTGCTGTATACACTACTCGCGCAAACTGGAAGGGCCCAGCACCACGGGATCTTCTTACTGTTTTCTGCCGCCAGCACCAGCTATCAGAACCTCTTTTCTCTCTTAAAGCCCTAGACTGTACAGATACTTTTGTAGGGTCCTGTGAAGTTAAAAAAATTTCCAAATTATCAGGTTCGGTGAATGAAGTTAGTAAGGTAAATGGTGACAATCTTGATCCTCTCTGTCAAGAGTTGAGCAGTCCCACCAGTGCCTTCAAATGTGAACTAACGATATTGTCGAAGAGTCGGGATCCTGTGATTAAGTGTTCGTTTAATGATAGTCGCAGAAAAGAATGTGATGCAATTCAGAGTTCTGCCTTAAAGGTTCTTTCCTCTTTGAATAAGTTCTTCAAGCAACCTGACATGCCAATTGAAAAGTTTTTAGAGTTTGAGCATGGTCACAGCATTGTTGTATCCCAAAAATTTATTCAAGAACTTGTGAAATATCGATTTATATATGATATTGAAAGGGAAAAAAAAATTTCATTGTTGCATATATTTTCGAATCAGCATGAGACACAGTATGAGAACTGTATTAGTTGTAAAATTGATGGCCCAGATTCTGGCATTTTCCCATCTCCAGCTTCTTTAACTTGTATAAGTTATGTTGTTGTATTAAAGAAGAAAGATACAACTTTGAGGGAAGTTTTAGAAAGCAAAGATGTATTTGAGTTTGAGATAGGTACCGGTGCTGTGATTAGTGAACTTGAATCATGTGTTAGTCAGTTAACGGTTAATCAGTCTGCATGGTTTGTGGTGGAAGTGCCTTCGAGGGATTTGATCTTTTCTGCAGCTGTTCAGGCTGCCAAGCATCTTTCAGAAGTTATCTTTAGGTGAGTTATTTTTTTTTTTTTTGTTAATACTATTACAAAGTTATATACCATATTATAAAGAAGCTTTTTATGTTTTAATCATTTACGATCTCAGACAACTGTTTCTTGGAATACTCTGTAAAGTTATTGCATGTGACGGAACCTTTAGAGGACAGAATTGAGCAGGCTTTATTTAGTCCTCCTTTATCTAAACAGAGAGTTGAGTTTGCAGTGGGTTTTATCAATCAGTTGCATGCTACCAGCTTGGTATTTTTTTTCCACTCTGCTTTATTCTTGTGTTTTCCTTAATGATCAAAGGTCTGATTAATTCTTGTGCCATGAAGGTGGATTTTGGATGTGGATCAGGCAGCCTACTGGATTCTCTATTGGATCATACTACTAATTTAGAAAAGATAGTAGGTGTAGATATATCACTCAAAAGCCTTATTCGTGCTGCAAAGGTACAATCTGTAAACAGTTGATTATGCTTTATCTCAGTTTTTATATCATTTTATTATGTTTTTGGAGAATTTGTTGTAATGTTTTTTTATGTTATCCATGTTTTTTTTTGTGGACTTACCTTCATTGCTTTTCTTATTTGTATCTTCTTATATGGGAGAGCCTTAGCCCTGTTCTCAAAATGCCTTCACCATTTTTGCTTCTAAAATTTTATTCATGCATTTTGTGCTGTTTCAGATTTTACATTTGAAATTGAGTGCAAATCCTTCGAGGCAAAAAGGCATAAGATCTACTATACTATATGATGGATCAATTACCGACTTTGATTCTCGCTTGTGCGAGTTTGACATTGGTACTTGTTTAGAGGTATTTCTTGCTATCTCTGTTCCTAAAATAATTCATGTGTTGTGGAAACGTGATCTCACTTCAGCCTGCTGTTTATTCTTTATTGTCTTGAATTGTTGGACTCAGGAATTGATGAAATTTTACCAATTTATTGTATTTAAATTTAGGAATCAAGCTTAGCATAATTTGCATACTATGACAAATGGTTCTCAGCCTTCAGCACTGCGCATTGACACACCAACATAAGGTCATAGTGTGCGTTAAAATATAGAAGTTGCCATGGACATGATTTGTGTAAAATTTATGAAAGTCAAGCAATGCACTTTAAAGGTGTTGCCGATGTTTTTCATCAAAAGAATAACAAACACAATTCAGAATAAATGAATGAAATAATTGGCTTGTATGATTCTTTCTCTTAGGAAGTACATTGAAAACAAGATTGAAAATAAAAAGCTACAAGTCATTCTATTGTAATTTATTTTGCTCAAATAGAGAGTTTTTTTATAGAGCTACTGACTTTTGAATTGCACTTATCACCAGCACGACTTCCTTTGGCCTTGTCCATAAAAGGAAAGCCAAGTCTCTAAACCTAGTTGGATCCTTCAAAGGTTCAAGTAGTCAATTTTAAAGGAAAATGCTAATTGTCGAGATATGTATTTGTCTGAATTGGGAGAGTCATTCTGTTATTTTATCAATATTATCACAATTTAATATTTGTAGAAGGAATTCAAAATTTTTATTTTATTTTCCCATTATGAGGAAAATTTTATTTGTTATATTTTCTTTTGAGATCAATATAAGAAGTTTTATATAAAAATTGGTTTAAATGTAAAAGCTTAGAAAATTGAGAAAAATATAAAATGATCGTAGTGAGTCTACGACAACAATCTATGACGCTAAAATTATTCTTTTAGTGATTTTTACAATATATTAAATACTAAGAATCGTGAAAAATATATGTATAAATTAGACAAAGGTGTTGATATGACTTATATTCAAGTCATTAAAGATAGGTGTACTAAAGTTGTTACTTGTGTTCGTATAGGAGGATTGACCAAATATTTCCCTATTTCTGTTGGATTACACCAGGGATCGACTTTAAGCCATATCTTTTTACTTTAGTTTTGGATGCTCTTACTGGACATTTACAGAAGGATGTACCTTGGTGTATGCTTTTCACTAATGATATCCTTCTTGTGGATAAGACTAGAGAATGAGCTCAGGAAATACTTCAATTATGGAGGTCTACATTGGAGTCTAAAAGTCTTTGTTTGAGTCGAACTAAATTGAATACGTGGAATGAATTTTTAGTAGTGGCTATAGTGATAGAGTTATAACTATGGGGATCAAATTATTAAAAGGTGTGAATACTTTAGATATCTCGGATCTATTGTTCGATATCTCGGATCTATTGTTCAAAGTGATGGTGATATAGATGGAATGCTATTAGTAGAATTCAAGTTAGTTGGTTGAAGTGGAGGAATGCTCCAAGCCTATTGTGTGATAGAAATTACCGTTTAGACTGAAAGGAGAATTTTATAAGATGGCGGTGAGACCTGCAATGCTCTATGGCACAGAATGTTGGCCTTTAAAAGAGGAGCATAAAATTAAGTGTTGCTGAGATGAGAATGCTTAGGTGGATGAGTGAACTTACACTTAGAGACAAGATGCGTAATGAATATATTCGTGATAGGGTTTGTGTAGCTCCTATGGCGGACAATATTTGAGAGTTGTCTTAGATAGTTTGGTCATGTTAAACGTTTACTATCCGATGATATGGTTATGAGAGTAGATGTTTTAGATTCGACTTATGTTAAGAAAGACACATTTAGACTTAGAAAGACTTAGGCATATTGTATAAAAAATGATCTTAATTTTTTAGAATTAAAATTTTAATTTTTTAGAATTAAATGAAAATATGACATTCAATAGGACGCAATGGAGAAAAAGGATTCATGTAGCCAACCCCAATAAGTGGGATCGATGCTTGTTGTTGTTATTGTTGTTGTAGTATTTTCTTTTTTTCTTCTACCAATATATAAGCACAATTGTATTAGATTTTTATTCTATAAATGCCTTTACAATTCTAATATTATAAAGTTATTCTTTTGTTTCCTTTTTGTTTTCATTAGATTTTCTTCTGCATGCATAATCTTTTGTTTCTTCAATTTTTGTTTTCTTTTTTTTCTTATATTTATTGTTGTTTGTTATGGAGTTCTTTTGAAGGCAGTATAAGACGTCAGTTGGATCCTAAATTATCCGTGGTTTCACACCACCTAGGCAAGGGCTATGTAAAGAAAGAAAACTTGAGAACAAAGAAGAAAGGAAGAATGCTATGAGATTTTGTTGAGAATGAGTTTTTTTTTTTTTTTTACAGAGATATGTTTGCCCCTATACACTGAGGGAGCCTCCCTTATTTATAGGTTTAGGTTGACTTTGTATGTGCTACACAAATTATTATACAAGTAATAACAAAATGCATCTTTAAAATAACTGACTTCGTATGCTTGATGATGTGGTATGCACTTGACGAGTTGATGAAGTTGAGTTAACTTGCCTAGTTGGTTTGCCAAAGTGGCCTGTCGAGTTGGATTGCATTTGTAATATTATGGAATTGTGCAACTGTCTCTTATTCTTTTTTTCAGTCATGTATAGCGCTGCTTGTTCTAAGAGATGTAAATGTTGGACCCTTAGAAGTTTAAGTGGAGGGGATACGTTGTCAAGAAGATAAGACATGCATCTACATATGATATATTTAGTTATTATGGTGTTTGCCTTTTTGGACGAGTCATTAGAGGTAGAATATGACGCGGATGAAGATTATGAGCTTGGGGATGATAGTGATTTGGAGGATGTTGTAGTTTCGAGAATTGGGGTGCGCAGGCATACATGAAAGATGATGATTAGATGGAAGAAGATGAAGCTGACGACGAAGGGGGTGATGGAGATAATGGAGATAGTGATGATGATGAGGAGGATGATGGAAATGATGAGAATGATGAAATGGGAATACCTTTGTTCAACCTATAGCCAATGATGAACGTGAAAGAATGCAAGTGATTTTGGGCAGTGCTACAGTTGTTGCAGTAGCAATTACAAGCAGCAACTGCATGAGCAGTGATGCAGTTGTTGGTTGCACTAGCATTGTAGGTGTAGTTGCAAGCAATGACTTTTTAAGGGGTGCTGCTGTTGTTAACTTACCGGTTTAACTGTGAATCGATCATTCAACTTATTCGGTCTAAGCTCAAAACCGTTTTTGCAAAGAACTAGAAGTGGTTGAACCAGTGGACCGCTCTGATTTAAAAAAAAAAATTGGGCGGTTCAAATATTATTCAATTTTAGCCTTTTGATTTTCATCGGATGACCAGAAATAATATATTTAAATTAAAAATGAAATAATACTGTATTAAATTTTTTTTTATTTCAAAAACTAAAAAGATGCCTCAGAAGTGGAGGAATAGTACTTTGGTCTCCATTTTGAAGAATAAAGGGATGCACAAGAGTGTGCCAATGTGTCATACTTTAAAATTATGGGAGAGAGTTATTGGACATAGGTTAAGACGTATTAATAAGATTTCTCACAATCAATTTGGATTTATGGCCGGTAGGTCTACTATGGAAGATATATATTTATTGAGAGATTTGATGGAGAAATTAAGAGATAATTAGGAGTATCTACATATGATTTTTATTGATTTAGAAAAAGCTTACAATAATGTTCCAAGAGATATCCTATGGAGAGTTCTTGAGAAGAAAGGTGTTGATATGACCATATTCAAGTCATTAAAGATATGTATACAAGAATTGTTACTTGCGTTCGAACAGGAGGAGGATTGACCAAACATTTTCTTATTTTTGTTGGTTTACATCAGGGATCGGCTTTTAAGCCCATATCTTTTTGCTTTAGCTATGGATGGTTTTACTGGACACTTACAGTAGGATGTACCTTGGTGTATGCTTTTTGTTGATGATATTTTTCTCAAGGATAAGACGAGAGAAAAAGCTCAGGAAAAACTTGAATTATAGAGGTCAACCTTGGAGTCTAAAGGCTTTCGTTTGGTAGAATTAAAACTGAATACATGGAATTTATTTTTAGTAGTAGTAGCTCTAGTGACAGAAATGTAACTTTGGTGATCAAATTATTAAAAGGTGTGAATGCTTTAGATATCTCGGGTCTATTTCTCGAAGTGATGGTGATATTGATGGGGATGTTATTAGTAGAGTTCAAGTTGGTTGGTTGAAGTGGAGGAATGTTTGAGGTCTATTGTGTGGTAAAAAAGTACCGCTTAGACTAAAAGGAAAGTTTTATTAGATGGTGGTTAGACCTGCAATGCTATATGACGTCGAATGTTGGCCTTTAAAAGAGAAGCATTAAGCTAAGTTAAGTGTTGCCAAGATGAAAATGATTAGGTGAATGAGTGGCTTTATACTTAGAGACAAAATGCGAAATGAATATATCCGTGATTTGGTGTAGCGCCAGTGAAGGACAAAATTAGAGAGGGTCATCTTAGATGGTTTGATCACATTAAACGTCGACCATATCCGATTAGAAGAGTAGATGTTTTAGATTCAACTTATGTTAAGAAGGGCAGAGGTAGACTTAGGATGATTTGAGCATTTTGTATAAAAAATGGTCTTAATTTATTAGAATTAAATTAAAATATAATACTAAATAAGATGCAATGGAGAAAAAGGATTCATGTAGAGGACCCCACTTAGTGGGATAAAGGTTTTGTTGTTGTTGTTGAATATTGTTCAAAATATTCAAACTCAGTCTTAAATTAAAACATTATTTGTTGAATTGATAAAGATATTAATATCCATAAAAATATCATTGCTCGGTACCTCAACCAACCTCCTCTCAGCAATTGCCGCTTTCTGCTCGTTTTTTTTTGTTCTAACCTTTGCCTTCGTTTCAGCCTTGACTTTTTTCTCAGTCGCTCGAGCATCTACTTCCTTTGTCCGTTGGGGACGTCTGCATCGTCTGAGGCCGCCCATAGGTCCGTTGTCATACGACCAAAAACTCTCGTGAACAAGAACCTATTTTTGGTAGCAAACTCGGTGTACTGGGGAATTGAGAGCAGCTGACCCTCATTGTTGGCTCCTTCGACTCGGGAGTAGTCGGTGCCTTTCTTTTTCTGGAAAAGGTCACCAGAAGAAACTATCTAAACACCCCAACTCTCGGTAGACGAGGCTATAAAAAATGTGCGTTTCATGTGCTTGAATTTTTATCCAACAAGGCAAAATGGAATGAGTCGGTTGTCTTAAATTAAAAAATGTGTGCTTCATAACTATCCGACTCCATGCGAAACAAAAACATGTGATTGAACAAGGAAGACAACCAAAGAATATCTTTTCGCTAACAAAAAACAATGTAGGTTACAATCGCTGCCACAGATTTTGGTTTGATTTGTACAAGGATGACTTCATATCGATTAAGAATGGCATGAAGTTTATGGCACAAGGGCAGTCACAACCCATATCGAAATTGATCTTGATAGACTACCAAGTCGTTTCCATATCTTCCCCGATCGCTCTCATCCGTACGGGCGACCCTCAATTTGATGGCCGTGTAAAAAATGAAGGTCTCTTCAATAAAGACGACATCCGATGGGGACAAAATAGAACGAGAAACAGAAAGCGGACGAAGAAATTAGAAAGAAAAAGACGGAGGGGTGCTTAGGAACTCCGAAACGCTATTTGCAAAATTCAAGAAAATTTCTTGTCAACACAAAAATCAAGATTTGCAAAAACAAAATATTATTTATTCTAAAAACATGATTGCATATGGAACTTAGTCTGACACGAGGCATTTTACATGGTGGTTCTCGGCTGCCTCAGCCAAGACTAAACTTCTCCTAACCAACCTCTTATATGATGTTTGACCATCGAGTTTGAAACGATTCTCCCGGTCAGCCTCAGAGTGAACCCTCTGAACAAGCACATCTTCCTGGAGTTCTACAATCTCTTGGCGAAGACTTGCTAGTTCCGCGTTTCTCCTCTAACTCGACTCGTAGGTCTTCATCTTGTCGGGCCAGAACCTCCTAAAATTCTTCCATGCGGTATGATAAGGTCTCAGGAGACATCCAACGTTTTAGAAGTTTCGCCTCGGGCTACTTCAGGGTTGTCAGGTGATTGACAACATCCTCCCTGCTAGCAGGCGGTGCCGGGGGAGCTGGGCCTATCCTCAAAGATGGATTTTTGCTACCGCCACTGACCATTGATTGATCGACACAAGGGTCCTCTTCTACAAAAAAAACAAGCCGTAAGGATAGCAAGCCAACCTAATGGAGAATGAAAAATGAAGAGAAATATTTACTGAGAATCCGATTTACCTCAGACCAGGTGGTTTCACCCGTGTCGGAGGAGGGAAAGTCATTGACCGACCTCTTCTCACCAGTTAGAGGGTCGCTTCCGCCAAATCCATGCATCTCGGTCGGAGGAGAGATATTTGCGACTCTTGGCTGAATTTATGCCTTGTCGGGGATCTTCATTGACCGTTTGATCGACGAATCACCCCACTCTTTCACAGTGTTGGGTGGGATCTTCGCCAGATTGTCGCAAATCGAATTAGACAATTCCTCTACCCCCACTCGTTCAGTTGTTTTCGGCTTCTTGGCTACTCGTCCTCTGGACGACAGAATCTAATCCCAAGGGCCGCCAACGTTATAACTTTGTCGACGGGTTTTAGCGTTCAACCAGACACTTTTTCTATGGCAAAGCTGCAAATATCAAGATAAGACAGAGAAGAGAAATAGGCTCAGGATGATGAAGTGATCCCCCTTTGCGTTTTATATATAAGGGTCGTGGGCACAGAAATCCAGAGAGTATCTATCGCATTAAACTATGACTAAAAATGTTTTATTTATTGCATTTTAAAATTTTATTATTCTTATCGCAGTCGTTGTCATTGTCAAAGAGCAAGAAAATTAAAGAACTTAATATGTATACTCAAAAATAACCTGCATAAATCTCGAAGCAGTCTGACGGTCCAAATCAAATGCTAATAATAATGAAGTCAACCGACCAAGAGAACTATAGCCGACTGGTCGTCCTAAGTTCGGTTGACCAAAAAACCTAAGCGGCCAAATTGCAGATAGCCCTATGAACATTACATTCTCCCAACACCCCCTTTGAAAAATACCAATAGACTGACCAACAGGCCTCGAGCCGACCGACCATCGAACTTAGAGCCGACCAGCACCAGTAGAGCCAACCGGGCACCAGTTGAACCTACTGGCTCAGGGACCTAAAGGTTGAAGGATCCATAAATTTTAAAAGACGCCTATAACGGTTATTGATAGGAAAGGACAATGATATTCTATAACCCCCTCATAAAAGCAGGGGCATGTGTGCAATTTTATACTTTATGTCTCTTTATCTTCTATAAATAGGAGGTCCAGTGCATGTAAAAGGGCTTTTGGCTCTTTGACCTAGACCCACACGTTAAAGGGAAACCACTCTCATTTCCTTCTTGTAATCTCTATTTAGATATATAAAACGGGTCACAGAGCTTGGGAATGCCACACTTCGCCCCTATAGGACAAGCCTGTGTGTGCTCTTTTATTTTCTTTGCCTTGCTCTATTTCTCTCCTCCCCGTTCCCTATCACTCCGATCCTTGGGCATACCGTACAAGACAAATCTGGATTAAACATGTATGATGCATATTATTTAATAAAAATGTTACACTTAATTATTATATGCAATAAAAATCCATCAAAGTTGCTGTTTTAGTTTCATCTTTCATTTTTGTAAGATATTTAAGTTTCAATTTTAATTTAGAAACATAATAATATGAGTTATTATAATGAATCCAAGCAGCATGCAGCATGGTTGTAAGGACGTTAAGTGATATTTTCTGCAAGCTAAATGCTTGTATTTTCTTCTATTTTTTTCCCCTTCTCTCTCTACCTTATAATAAATTTACTTTTATCGTCGAATGACTGCTTATTTATTTCGTATTTTTTTTTCATTTCCTTTGTTTTCACCTTTCCCATAATAAGTGGGCTGCTTTGGAGAAAAATTGTTGCGCATTTTTAAGTAGTTAACCTTGGCACCATGTAAGGTCAAAGAAGCGAGATGACCTTGAACGCCATTCTTTTTCACAACTGGAATTCTCATGCTCTATTTCTGCTGCATTTTTAGTGTTGTGTGGATCTTTGATTCTCATTCAAAGAATATTGATTGCATGCTGCGTCAACTTTATATTTATTTTATCTAACAATCATAAGAATCAAACAATGCAGGTCATTGAGCACATGGAAGAGGATCAAGCTTGTTTGTTTGGTGACGTAGTTCTAAGCCTTTTCTGCCCATCAGTGCTTATTGTCTCCACACCCAACTATGAATATAACCCAATTCTACAGAGATCCTCAATGCCAAGCGGGGAGGATTCAGAAGACAAATCCACATCCAGTAAGTTTCGGAATCTTGATCACAAGTTCGAGTGGACAAGACATCAATTTCAGCACTGGGCCAACGATCTTGCAGCGAAACACCATTATAGTGTTGAGTTTAGTGGTGTTGGGGGCTCGGCTGATGTTGAACCAGGCTTCGCATCTCAAATTGCGGTTTTCAAAAGAACTTCAAATCTATTAGAGAAGCAATGCTTGAGAACTGAGCTTTCTGTGCCCTATAAAGTCATTTGGGAATGGAATGCTGATTCTGCTTCTCTTTGAGATTCTGATAGGCTTTATGCTAATTACTAAATGTGGCAAACAACAAACAATTTTTTAGATTATCTAGCTTAGAATACCGGCTCCCTTATTTGAAGAGTCATACATATTTTCTCTCATCAATGAATCCCCTTTAGAAGTTTTATTTTGATAATTAATTGATTCCCTAGTATATTCTGAGGAAATTGTTTCGGTCAACTATCATTACGAATGATTATTATTTTGACCTTATGGTTGTCTACTGAAAATGCTCCTTGTTTGGTTATGGTATCTGGCATTTTAGTTGGATCTTCTCAAAGTTAGGTAGGATAAGGGTTGCTGCTCCTATGAACCAAACTGTTAGGTATGACTCATATACTATAAATGGGACTGATGCTGGAGCGGAGCGGAGCCCACAAACGGAGTGTGGTGGAAGTATCTGTCCAATCGGGGGAGTTTCATTATATGGGTTGGGGATGCGGGGGACAAGATTCTGCGGTTTGATACAAAGGTAATTTAAGTAATTACATATTGTACTATAGGGTTATATATATGTTATGTTTGTAACTCTGGGTAAGTGAGATTCTGAGATTATGAATATTGTATTATGTACTTTTTTCTGAATACTAAAAAGCAAGTCGCCGTTTTGCTCCCGAGGATGTAGGCATTTTTGTCGAACCTCGTAAATCTTTGCATGTTCTTCTGAATTTATGTCGATTCCTATGTTTCTTCGCTCTAATTTCTCAACAAGTGGTATCAGAGAAAGGTTCTAAGGCAAGGAAGAAAAATTTCGGCGGCGTAGGAATAAAGAAGATTTTGACAAAGGAGATTTGGTGACTAGGGCAGAAAAATTCGGTGAATTTTGGGGCTTCAACGATTAGTCGAAGAACTTTGGTGGTTCGTGACAGATTTTTAGAGCACGTAGCGAGGAGTTTGCGAAGGGCGCGAATCGCGCAGGAGGACCAGTTTGCGAAGGCAAAGCCGAAGGCATTCGCTGGAGGTTGGCGGACGGAGGCGGGAAGGATTCTTTGTGGGAGGTTGCCACCAATGTAGGAGTTTGTGAAGGCGAAGCCGAAGGTGGCTCGCTGAAGGAGAATCAACGAATCTTCCATCTTCCACCAGAGGGAATATTCCCTCTAAAACGCGGGAGGAGCTCGCTGCACGCGGGAATTCACAGGATTTTCGCGCGGGAGTTTCGTGCTGACGCAGACATTTGTGCGGGAGGCATTTGCGGGATTCAGTTTGGAAGCTGCGCAGAGGAGCAGTTCGCACGGCGGCGTGAATCGTTGAATCGCGCTAGAGCCGAAAAAGGAATGCAGGCTTTTCTGGAAATCGGAGGCGGAGCTTTTCTGGAAGGAAAGCGAAAGTGAAGCTTTTCTGGAAGGTGGAGCTTTTCTAGGGGAAAGCGGAGGCAGAGCTTTTTCTTAAGAAGGAAAGCTGAGTTTTCTGGAAGGAAAAATGAGCTTTTCTGGAAAGCGGAGGCTGAGCTTTTCGGGAAAGAAAAGGGAGTTTTTCTTGGAAATTTAAGGAAAAAGATTTCTGAGAAAGTTTAATGAAGGAAAATTTAATTAAGAGAAAGTCATTTTTATGGGAAACTTAATTAAGGGAATCTTAATTAAGGGAAAATCATTTTTTTGGGAAACTTAATTAATGAAATTTTAATTAAAGGATTACTTAAAAAGATTTGTGGCAGGATCAAATTGAGTAAAATTTATCGCTCAAGCAATTTGGAAATTCAGCAGAGGAATTTGCAAAGGAGTTCGTTGCAGGATCAATTTCAAATGACAATTTCTGGTACAAAATTTGAGGTGGTGAAGTTCGATGGAACTGATAACTTCGGATTGTGGAAAACAAGAGTGAAAGATTTGTTGACTCAACAGAGAATCTTGAAAGCTTTGTGGATAACAAAATCAGATGTCATAGAGGATGAAGATTGGGAAGAATTGCAACAAAGAGGAAAATTAACTGCAAGTAATATCTATAAATTGTTGGAGAGTACAGTTATAGGTGAAGTTCCATTTGTTTGATCATGCGATGAAAATGCAACAGATATGTTGACCAAGCCAGGTATTATCAACAAGTACTTGCATCGCTTGAACTTGTTAAATGTTTGTAATTGTCAGACGGCCTGATGACCTAACCCACATTGGTCCATAAAAAAAAAAAAACTCCATGATATATTTCTCCTAAGGGACTGGATATTCGCCAAAGTGAAGATTTGTTAGGTATGGCTCATATACCATAAATGGGACAGATGTTGGAGCGGAGCGGAACCAACGAACGGAGTGGAGCGGAATGATCTGTCCAATGGGGGGAGTTTCATTATGTGGGTTGGGGGTGCGGGGGCAACACCCGCTGTTTGGTACATGAGTAATTTAAATAATTACATATTGTACTATAGGATTATATATTTGAATATTGTATTATGTACTCTTTTTTTAATATTGAAAAATAAGTCGTCGCTCTGTTCCCGAGGATGTAGGCATCTTTGTCGAACCTCGTAAATTTCTGTGTGTTCTTTTGTATTTTTGTTGATTCCTATTTTTCTTTGCCCTAATTTCTCAACACAAACTAAATCAAAGTCCACTAGTTTTGGGTTTACGCCAAATTACTCAACCTAAATGATAAAAAGAAAAGAAAACTAAAGAAAAAACCTAGAAAATATATATCTAAGAATTGGCAAAGACAAATTGGTGTTAGTTGATGAGATCTATGTGTTTCCACCTATGGCCACACTTTGGAAATTATTCTTTTTTCTTTACCATGATGCATGTCTCATTAAATATTAAGAGGTAGATAATAAAATAAAATAATAACTTTACAAATTTGTAGGAATATATGTAAAAAATTCCTGTTTTATGTACCGTCCATAGCAAAATGTGAATACACACATCATGTAAGAATCGTACCAGCTCTCTTGAACCAAAACCATCACTTCTGCCCTTCACGTGAACCCTCCTCTTTGCCTTTGAAATCTCACGATTTTTCTCGCTGAAATGCTCGCGGGACAACCCGCCTTTCTCAACTATGACGACTATTTCTCGCACACTCTCAACTGTCTTTGCATGCCAACTCCTCTGCTCCCTCTTCTCCTGATTTAGGGGAGTCAAAAGCTAGGGTATCGCATGATTTACAACCACCGAGCCTTCCCTAGCAGCCTCTGAAGCCGCAAATTACTCCTACGACTAACAGTAGTTGCATCCCTCTCATACGGTTCTCTTCGATCGAGCCAACGACAAAGAACCTCTGACGGCTTTCTACCTCCCTTTCCACTCCATCGATGACCTCTTTTTCCACATCCTTGATTAAACAAATTGGTGAGTCATCGCCTTTTCTTCCCTATCCTTTATTTCATATGGGATCTACTTTGATGTAGCAGATTAGGCTTATTATTCTTTAATTATTTATTATCATTGATAAGAGTATGATTAATTAAAATTGTTGAGATTTGAAATAGACTAACTCAATTTTATTAATAGGATAGGGTTATTTAAACTCATTTATAATAGGGATAAAAATGGAAAGCTATAAAAATATAATAAAATAATTAGGAAAAAAAATAAAATAGAATAGAGCAAAGGGGGAAATATATATAAGGGAATAAAATCAAATAATAAGTAATAACAGTGTTATAGTCTAATACTCACATCAAGTTAAAACATAGATGTCAGTCATATTCGAGTTGGACTTAAAATCATTAAACAAAATACAAGCCAGATTTTTGTTGAGAATGTCCACTAGCTGACTACTTAAGGGTATATATATATGGAATGTAAATCTCCTCGAATTAGATCTTTTCATTAATGAAGTGTCCGTCGATCTCCACGAGTTTGGTGCGATCATGCTAAACTGAGTTGTGAGCAATGCCGATTGCAGCCTTATTATCACAGAATAACTGCAGTAGGACAAAAGTTGGCATACGACTTCACAGATTCCCAAAAACATGAATCGAAATTCAGCTTCAACACTGCTTCAGACAGCCACAGACTATTTGTTGCTTTTCAACATGATAAGATTTCCCATACAAATGAGCAATACACTGAGATAAAATGTTAATGATTAACAACAATAGATCGAGATGTATGGTGGGAAAAAAATAAACCCAGTCTGGTGCACCTTTTAAGTAGTGGAGAATCCGGTGAATAGCTTGGAGGTGGTGCTCGTAGGGATCATGCTTGAATTGACTCACTATTCCAACTGCATTGCATATGTCAGGGCAAGTATGAGTCAGGTAGATGAATTTTCCCACAATACGCTGGTAATGAGTTTGACTGATAGATACAATACTAGGAATGTCAAATAATTTTTCATTAGAATCCATAGAAACAATAATAGTTTATTACAAAAGAAAATTATTCTTTGTCAAGAGATCAATCATATATTTGCGCTGAGACAGACAAATTCTTCGAGTGCACCAAGCCACTTCCATGCCTAAGAAGTACTAGAGGGATCCCAAATCCTTCATTTTGAAGGACAATACAAGAATGTCTTTTAAGGAATCCAATGTTGGAAGATTGCTACCTGTAAGAACAATATCGTCAACATAGACAATGAAGATAGCTACTTGGCCATTCGAGGAGTGTCGGTAGAAGAGTATGATTCGATTGAGCCTTAGTAATGGCCCGCGATCACCGTTGTGAACTTACCGAACCATGCCTTTGGGGATTGCTTTAGCCCATAAATCGTCTTTTGTAGCTTGCACACTTATCCTCTAGAGGCAGTATAATCAAAACCTGGAGGGAGAGACATGTGTACCTCTTATGTTAGCTCACCATTCAATAAAACATTCTTAACATTAAGTTGAAATAAAGGTCAATACATATTCACTGCAAGTGACAACAGGACCTGAATTGTGTTTAATTTAGCCACTGCAGCAAATTTCTCATCGTAGTCAACTTCGTAGGTATGTGAGTAACCTTTAGCGACCAAGCTTGTCTTGTTGCGTTTAAAGGATCCACTAGAATTGAATCTGGTGCTGAAAATCCATCGGCACCCTACAACTTTCTTACCCCAAAGAAAGTCCACAATGTCCCATGTATGGTTCAACTAAAGGGCTTTCATCTCCTCCATTACTATTGTTTTCTAGGCTGGAATAGCTAGAGCAACCTCAATAGTAGCAGTGATCTAATAGTTCGTCAGGGCAGTAGCAAATGATATATGAGTCAGTGATAAACTGTGGAAAGACACATATTTTACCATAAAATAGGAGCATGTTTGATTGCGTAATGAGGTAGTGGGCTCTTAAGTAGGAGCAATGGGATAGGTGCACCAGGTGTAGTGTTGACCTCACTTTTGGTTGAGGTCTAGAAAACTTCTTTAGTAGCCTAGGTCTAGCCATAGGACTTTCCTATTGACTAGTCTTAGAAAATTAGAAGAGGTACCCCACCATTAGAAATTCAAAA
>NW_018164775.1:246376-264138 GCF_001263595.1 Phalaenopsis equestris | reverse complement strand
TTTGAGATAAAGCGCTCTTTCATCTAAACCATGAAAATTATGGGGTCAGTTTGACTTCATCTTTTTCAAAACTAAATTTTTTTTAAAAGTCCTTCCGAAGCAGGCAACGGGATTTCAATTCCGATGACCGACAGCTTCTTACGGGCAAACCCCACACCAAAAATAGTGCTGACATGTAGACACAGACAGTAGGAGGAGATGGTGCACTCAACAAGATAGAGGACTCCTCCGTGGTGGGAACAATGGAGGGACCATCTATATGATTAGGATAAGGGACAGTGTCGGGGAACTCAAGCCCCCCCTCACTAGAGAGCGAGCTAGAAAAATAAATAACACTTTCAAAGAATAAGTTATCAACACTCACATAGATTTTGTTTGTGGTTGGATCAAAGCATCAATGTCATTTTTGAGTTGCAGAGTATCCAAGAAAGATACATTTTATGGATCTGGGATCAAGTTTACTTCGAGTAGGAGCAGTGTTTCAAATAAAAACAGTGCATCTAAAAATCTTGAGATATAAGGTGGAGAAGAACTGATTGACAGATAAGCATGACATCAGGACGACTAAGTGAAGTTTGGAAGGGATTCTATTTATGAGACAGGTTGCAGTTAGAATGCAGCGTTCCAGAAACGTTTCGGGAAATTAGATTGAAACATCATGGAATGATCAACGTTAAGGACGTGACAGTTTTTTATCTCGACTATCCCATTTTGTTAAGGAGTGTTCATGTAAGAACAATGGTCGAAAATGTTTTTACTTACCATGAATTTACTCAAAATAGAGTTGAAGAATTCACGACCATTGTCGGTCTGAAGGATCTGAATAAGAGTTTTGAATTGAATTATGACAAATTTGTAAGAGTTTTGGAAGGTCACAGCTGCTTTAGGGGCAAAACAAGTCGTGGTGTCATTGACTAGGGTTGGGCACTATTTAAGATCAAGATGGGCTAGGCAAACTGTGCCCTAGACCCAACGAGGGAAGATCTAGGGCAATGAAGGGAAAACTAATATTTTAAGAGAGGCGAAATTGATATTTCAGAAGGGGCAAAAAACCAAATTTCTCTCCCATATAAGAAAATTTTGAATTTGAGAGGGGGCAATTTGCTCCCTGTGCCCTTCTTGGTCCGCCCATGTGCAACTTCCAATTTGTTTTTTAAAATTTAAACCCACGTCCTTCGATTTGCTCCCTGTACCCTTCTTGGTCTGCCCATGTGCAACTTCCGATTTGTTTTTTAAAATTTAAACCCACATCCTTCGAGTGTCATTGATTAAGGTCAAAAATCATTATTTATTGGTGTAGCTAGAAATACGAGAGGTCCCTATATGTCACTGTGAATGAGGGAGAAATAAGTGAAAGGAGTATAAATGTGTGGTGGGTAATGAACACAGTGATGTTTGGCTAACAGACATGTCTCACAATTGAAGTTAGAGAGATTTTTATTAGAAAGCATCAGATGATACCAAATTTTTAAATATTGAAAATTAGGATAATCTAATCGACAATGCAATAACATAAAGAGACATTCAATGACTCGAGATAAACTATAACTTTTGAGTGTCGTGTCTTCACTCTCCTTGTTGTCCTCTTCGATGTAGTAGAGCCTAGCTACACCTACTTAGCAGTTTTAATCATCCTCCTCGAACTATAATCTTGAAAAACACAAACATCTGAAGAGAAATTAGCAACGCAACATATATAATTTGTCAACTTTTTGATAGTTAATAAATTGCATTAAAATCAAGGAGCATGTAAAACATACTCCAATGTTAGATCGGTCATTAGTATAATCGACCATTTATAGCAATGGAGTTATGGGATCTATCAACAATTTTGACGGTGTTTTTTTTTTTCCAGAGCACAGTTAGTAAGTCGAAAAAGCTTGTCAACAGCCAGTCATGTGATTTGTGGCACCTGAATCAATAATCCATGGACTAGAGGAGGAATAAACTGTGAGAGCAATAGGAATATTATCTTATAGGATTTGAGAGGTTGATGGATCTGTAGAGACTTGGTTGGCTCCAAGAGGCTTGATCAATTGCTTCATCTAGTTTTTTAGGGATTTGAAGGATTCCAAGATGTTCTGGGTAGGATTCAACTGAGTCGTGGCTTGGTTCAATCATCGTCATAAGTCCCTTGGCATTCGAGGATTTGACCGAGAGTTTGTATGTTGGCTTATCGTGAAGTTTCCAACACTTGCCCTGAGTGTGGTTGAGTTTGTGACAATAATTATGAGTGAGATGACCGGTTCGTGGTGTCATTGACTAGGGTTGGGCACTATTTAAGATCAAGATGGGCTAGGCAAACTGTGCCCTAGACCCAACGAGGGAAGATCTAGGGCAATGAAGGGAAAACTAATATTTTAGGAGAGGCGAAATTGATATTTCAGATGGGGCAAAAAACCAAATTTCTCTCTCATATAAGAAAATTTTGAATTTGAGAGGGGGCAATTTGCTCCCTGTACCCTTCTTGGTCCGCCTATGTGCAACTTCCGATTTGTTTTTTAAAATTTAAACCCACATCCTTCGAGTGTCATTGATTAAGGTCAAAAATCATTATTTATTGGTGTAGCTAGAAATACGAGAGGTCCCTATATGTCACTGTGAATGAGGGAGAAATGAGTGAAAGTACCTTATAGGATTTGAGAGGTTGATGGACCTGTAGAGACTTGGTTGGCTCCAAGAGGCTTGATCAATTGCTCCATTTGGTTGTTTAGGGATTTGAAGGATTCCAAGATGTTCTGGGTAGGATTCGACTGAGTCGTGGCTTGGTTCAATCATCTTCATAAGTCCCTTGGCATTCGAGGATTTGGCCGAGGGTTTGTATGTTGGCTTATCGTGAAGTTTCCAACACTTGCCTTGATTGTGGTTGAGTTTGTGATAATAATTATGAGTGAGGTGACCGGTTCGTGGTGTCATTGACTAGGGTTGAGCACTATTTAAGATCAAGACATGACAAGTCTCGTGGTGATTCAGCTGAAGGAGTAAAAGCGTTGAACATGACAAGTCTCTTGCTTTCTTCCTGATGAATCTCGGTGAAAGCAGTGCGAGCGGAAGGAAGAGGATCCCAACCAAGAATACGACCCTGAACTTCGTCAAGATCTTTGTTAAGGCAAGGAATCGTAACATACGATCCTTCTCTACGATCTTTTAAAAGAGGGATAAGTGGGTCGGAGAATCTCAAGTATAGTCGTAGTGTAGATTGCATTCCATTTATAATGCAACAAGGTCATTACAGTACTGGGTCACGGCCCTTGACCTTTGTTTGGTTTCCCGGACCTTTTTAGATACCTCATAAACTTAGTTAGAATTTCCTACATCTAATTTGGTATTAAGGACAATCGTTCAGAGAGCACTAGCTGAACGTAGGAACATGTATGAACGACCAATTGAAGTTTCCATAGAGTTAATCTATCATAACATGACCATGGAGTTTTCCACTTCCTAAGCTCCATATGCAGGTCGGTTTTTGGAGGCTCACAAATCATACCTATGAGGTGGTCAAACTTCCCACGCTTTTTGATGAACAAAGAGATTGCTTGGGAAGTTGCTGCCATTCAACTTTTGAGTTGTGATTAAAAAATTCATGTTAGATTCCAGTCCTTTGATTTGCATGAGAGCAAGGTTTGGAGTCAATCCTCTAGTGGCCATAAGAGTGTCTTCTGAGGGCAATTGATTGAAAGAATCAGCCATAATTTCAACTGAGCTGATGAATAATGTTGTTGTGATTCTGAGTCATCAATTAATTTTGGTAGAATCACAACAAACAGAAACAAAACAGACAACAATAACTATAGGAATTGCAAGGATCCTTACACTGACAACAAAATAGGGGACTCCATTTGACAAAAGAGATTGCTCTGGCGGAACCTGTAGGAATTGCTCTGGCGGACAACAGGGATTGCTCTGGCGGCTGCTGAAACCTGCAAGAAGAGCGAGCGACTGCAGGCAGGAAGAAGTATGCTGTTTGCAGAAACGTGTTGTTCTTCTTTGAATGCAAGCTTTCTGGAATTCCAATTATTTGTTGCGGAACAAGAGCAGATAGGAAGAAGCCTTCTGGAATTCTTGTTGTTCTTTGAACCCGATAGAGGAGGTCACTTGCTAGTATGTGGAGGCGGCAGCTGTTGGAACTGGCCGAGGAGGCTGGGGGCTGCTGAATCTAGGGTTAGAATCTAATACCATGTTGAGATTTGAAATAGTCCAGCTCAATTTTATTGATAGGAGGAGAGATATTTAAACTCAATTACAATATGTGTAAAAATGGAAAACAATAAAATCATAATAAAATAGAAAAATAAAACAGAATAAGACAAAAGGAGAAATACATAATCAGAAAATAAAATCAAATAATAATTAATAATAACGTTATATTCTAATAAAAATCATAATTAAACCTTTTTTATTTTGTGTAATTAGTTTTATTCATAAATTATATGATTTTTTGTTTTTGTAACCCTGAACTATATTATCTTATAACTTGAATTGTTTTGTTGTGATTGGTAAACATTTAACATACACACTTAAACCTAAATAGATTAAAGCTCATGTTTCACCTAATTGGTTCTTCGAAATGATTTTAGATATATTTGTATTAGATAATTAGAATCTGTGTCTACAGAACCTTCAGTTTGAATTTCAGTTGACATCATTAGGTGTATCCCAAGTAAGTTTGGATCTTTGTATCGCTCGGTCAAGGTAAGGTAAGTAAATGTTGTTTATTAATCGGTAAATTTATTTTTCGTTGTTAATTATGTTATATCCATAACTATTTTGTAGGTTTGTGAGTTGTCTTCTTATCTTTCGTTTTCATTGTTATGTACATGTCAGGGAATTCTGTTATTATTCATAATGAAGTGATGGATTAAATGAATATATCTGCTGCATGTCACATCATACATAGCATGTGCGCCTCTCCCGAGAGGCTACCATCTGTATTGATTTATCGTTGCGCATATTCCTTTTCGTTCAGTTCATTCTTATGCATGTAATATTTATTGGTTCTGCATACTTTCTGTATTTTAGATTCAATTTGGACACTTTATGCTTGTATATGATTAAAACTCGTCATACTGCTAACAATGTTCCACATAATTACCTGCTAGTGATGTATAAAATATGCACATTATTATAATAATATTATGAATGTGTTAAAACTCTTTTAATGGTTGGTTGGACTGACAAGTCTGTCAAAAAATCACTGCATTTTCATGGGATTAGTGTTCATTTTTTCTAGTTTCAGGACATCTTCGAGGAGGTTATTTAAGTCTTAAATTTATAAAAGAAAATTAAGTTAATGAACATTTGTTTTAATTATGGGCTAAAATAATTCTTAAAAAGTCTTTAAAGAGAAGTCTAAAAAAATCCATCATCATTTCATCAGTTGCCATCGTTACCCTGCTGCCGATTGCTGCTAACATCTCGTAAATAAATAAACAAAGCCCGCGAATAAACAACGTCCGCGCAAAATCATCACAACATGCAAATGGAGGCCCATTAATTGGATTTTTAAATATCCTCCATCACTTCTAATTTATGGGGAAGTTACATGCATACCAACCAATTCATATGTATTTACATTTCTGATACCTCAACTTTGTTTTTAACATTTATGCCCTTTATCCTTCATGTTAGAACAAAATTAACAGCATTTTAACTTTTAATAAGTAAAAATATATTAAAAATTTCATTTCAGTTGGGTGCTCCATTGTTGTTAGTTGGGTTTCTTAATTATCTCACATGCAAATAGAAGACTATCTTCAACAGCGATGTTTCTAAGGTAACATTTGCAACAGCTCAAACTCTCGTCCATTGATGATATTGTTTGCTTTGGTTTAACGGTCTCACGATTTTGTTTTATTAGCGTAACTTTTGAGGAAGTTGCCCATCTTAAGAGCACTCCAGCCTGAGCATGCAACCTTCATACCAAAATACGTTTGGCTTTCATTCAATTTATAGATTTTCACAATTTCTTTCACTTAAATAACTGAAGTCTTCCTAAGTATATTCTCAACCAAGAATCATCCACCAGGCAACAGCCGGTTATGATGCTGTGAGAAACAAATCAAACCTTCAGGTAATTTCTATGTAGCTCGGGCCAAGCTGAATGAATCTCTTATGCTGCAAGAATAATTACTAAAGATCTTCTCATGTATCTCAACCAAACTGAATCCAGGAGCCTTCTTCATCTCCTGCTCCTTCATTCTACTCCTCATTCTCGCCGCATCTTCCCATCTTCCCGCATCAGCATACAAGTTCGACATCAAAACACAGAATGTCACGTTCTGAGGATCCAATCTCAACATCTCCTCCACCACCATCTCAGCCATGTCAACATCCCCATGCATACTACAACCACCAAGCAAAGCTCCCCACACCGCTTTGTCCGGCTTCACCTCCATCCTCTCCACAAACCTATAAGCCTCACCCAGCCTTCCGGCTCGCCCCAGAAGATCCACCATGCAAGCACAGTGCTCTACGGTATGATCAATCCCATAATCTCTCTTCAAGTTCTCAAACTGTTTCATTCCCTCCTCGACATCACCGGAATGGCTGCAAGCTGCAAGAACTGAGGTAAAAGTGAAGCTGTTAGGCATTATTTCTTCTTCTTTCATCTTAGAGAAAAGCTCAAGAGCCTCCTTCGCATGGCCATGAGCTGCGTAAGCCCCAATCATGGCGCTCCAACTTACCACACTCTTTGATGGCAGGAGCTTCTGAAATAGAGCTCGAGCCGAGTCGATTCCACCGCACTTCGCATACATATCGAGCAACGCATTGCCGACTCTCACATCAAGCTCAAGTCCTCTCTTACAGGAAAGCTCATGAACCCATCTCCCAATCTCCAGGTTTCCAAGAGCAGTGCAGGCAGATATGACAGACACCAATGTCACGCTATCAAATCTGAGATTTTTAGCAATCATCCGCCGGAAAACTTCGAACGCCGCAACTCCGTCACCGTTCTGCTCGTAGAGTGCAATCATGGTGTTCCATGATGCTAAGCTTGGAGCTGGCATCGCGTCGAACAGGGACTCAGCAGCTTCCCTTTCACAACATTTGCCATACATCGCAATCATTGCGTTTGCCAATGAAGTATATGAGCTCAAACCGGATTTGATCATGAAACCGTGTATGGATCTCCCCAGACTAAAAAAGCCTAACTCGCTGCAAGCTGGAAGAATGCTCACCAGGGTGATCTCATTAAACCGAACTCCGGAATCAACCATTTGCTGAAAAACACTCACAGCCTTCCTAAAGATACAATTTTGAGCATAGCCAGCTACCATGGCCGTCCATGACACCATGCTCCTCTCCCCCATCTCGCCAAAAATCAGCTCTGCATCAGAAATCTCCCCACTATGGAAGTACATTGTGATCAACGAGCTCTGAGCGAAGATATTAATGTCCAACCCGTTCTTCACAATGTTGCAATGAGCCTGTTTTCCTTCTCCAATGGCAGAGATGACGGAGCAGGATCTGATCACAAAGGGGAAAGTGAAGTAATCAGGAGAGAAACCGGTGCGGTGCATCTCTTTGTAGAGAGCGGGAACTTCTTGACATGGGCCGATAGTAGCATACCCGCGAATTAGAGTGTTCCAGAGGAATGAGTCCCGGTGAGGCGTAGTGTCGAACAGGTTGCGGGCATAGGCCATGGTTGAGGACAGAGTGTAGGCGAGGAAGACGACTTTGGTGGCGAGATCAAGGCGTGAGATGAGGCCATGGGTGAGGAGAAGAGCGTGGAGGCGTTTGAGATCGGAGAGGGAAGAGCAGGAGTTTAGAAGCTTGTTGTATTGAAGAGAACCGCCCAGAGTTGGGATTCCGAGAGTTCGAAACATTATGGAGATGAAAAAAATATGATTTATAACTTTTAAAAAAGTTTTCTCTGTGATTCAGAGCTTGAATGAGTTCAAGAAACATTTCATAGCCTTGAGTGGCACTCTAAATGCGGGCACATTTTTTTCATAACATCTCTGAAACCTGATTTACAAAGAAAGTACATGTTAAAGTTTTATTATTCCAGATCAATTGCAAGTAACTAGAAGCAATCATGGCTGCAAAATAATGGCAGATTAAAAGAGAGTCCTTTGCAAGGCAACAAACAGAGCATGAAAACTCCCGTTCAGGAAATTCGGCGAAGAGCTGAAAAGCAAGAAGAAGTGGTTCGTGTGAATGACAGTTTAACTGGATAATGAAACAGAGATCCAATTCAAATAGCAATTTACAGATGAATCGACCAAAGGAACAAGTACGATAGATACGAAAAAACAAAAAAAAGAAACAGTAATGGAGTGACGCTTCGAATGGGAAGGACGCGGGTAGAGGGAAGAACGACTTGCTGTGCAGGAGATATCGGCAAAGAAGAACAGGCGGAAAGGAGAGACGGAGGAATGTCGCGAGGTAGCTGTAGTCGAACGGAGACGTCAGCGCTGGCGACGGCTTCGAACGGGCTGGAGACGGGGAGGGGGCTTCGGTGGCTAAGAAGTTTGGGTTCAAGTTTTGAGTGGTGGTTTTAAAATATTTAAAGTATAGATGTTTATTTTATTAATATTAAAATTTTAAATAGTAGTTTATTGAAGTTTTAACAACTTTGAGAATAAATTGCTATAAAAAATAGGTTTGGTTAAGTTTTACTCGAAGAGGCTTGAAGCGATGTTTCTTGGAGTGTTTCTTGAATTCTCTTGAAAGCATTGTTAGGGTTTGGGTGCTCTCTTTGAAATTCTAAATTTGTCCTCTTCTAATCTTCTCTTCTTCAATCCTTTTTGCTTTGGGGCCTTTGCCTCTTTAAGAGGTTTGGATCATCTTGCTTTCCCCCCTCTTCCATAGTCTAATCAAGCTGAACTGGAAATGCCTCGTTTTTTTCTTGTACTCCTAATCCAACGGATTTCCTTCTTTCTTTCATGTCTTGTGAAGAAGAGAATGTCTCGTTCTCTAATGAAGATGATAACTATTCTGAATAATGAAAGTTGGCTCTCGTTGGTTGTGCTCCAGGCAAAAGGCATTGCTATGGTAATGTCTTACAAACCATTCAAAACATTTGACAGGTGAAAGATAATTTGAAAGTAATTTATCTTAGTGAGGGATTCTTTTTATTCTAATTCAATTGTATAGAATACTAGAAAATGATGCTTTTGAGCTGCCTTTGGTTCTTTAATGGGAAGTCATACTGTAAACCTTGGTCTTATGACTTTAAGCAAGTTAAAGAAGACTTTCATGAAGTTCCCATTTGGGTTAGATTGTCTAACATTCTTGTCTGTTGTTAGTAGAAGAAGGGTATCTCTAAAATCAATAGTAAAATTGGTATATTGTGATTGTGGATCGGCTTAGGTATGCTAGAGTCAATATACAAATAAATATTGATTTTTTAATTCCTGGTTCTATCGTCATTAATGCTACTAAGGGAAATGATATTACTCAAGAAGTTTTATATGATTAGAAACCAATTGCATGCACAATTTATTCTTCTTTTGTGCATGAGGCTTCATCTTTTCCAAAATCCCTCACTATATTTCTCCTCAAATTGTTCCTCTGTGTGGAGGAAATCCTATTAGGAAAAGAAATGGTTCTAAACCAATAAGGAGTATTAGTAGATCTATCATCCCTCCTATTGGGGTTCATAATTCTCAGAATCATCATCTTCAACCTTCTCCTATTTTGCCTCCCCCTCATTTGAACATGTATGTTTAAATTCCCTCTCTAAGCAATGAATCTTATTATGAGTCTCTTCCAAAGCATATAAAGGAAGTTAAGCATGTTCAGGCTGTTTCAACTTCTTTGCCTATGTATTGAAAGATTCTAAGCTTTTTAATTTTTTAACCTCAAGCGAGAATCTTACATAAGATAAGATAGCATAAATCTTCTTCTGCTTTGCCTTCTTCTTCTAATGGGAAGAAGGACAAGCCTAAATGCATTTCTTCTTAAAATCTTTTTGTTCATCATATCATTTTCCAAGCATAGGTACTTCAAATGCTTGTAGGCTGTATAGTGATTCTAGAATCACTGACTGCAAGCATTTTATAAAAAAAAAATCATAATTTGGATCATATTTGTTTATTGGAAGCTAAGCTCTCTTACTAAGCTTTGTTGGATCCTTTCTTTTGTAATCAGTTTAAGCTATTCACTAATGAAACTAGTTGTAATTTTTCCTTTTGGTAACTAGAGGCCTTATTTGGCTTAAATGGAATCATGCCTCTTTTTTTTTACTGTTTTGGACATACACCCTCGGTATATTCATGGTAGAATTGGATTTTCTTCAACTATCAATTTTTTGGCTGTTTGTCTATGCTGATAATAGTGACTTTCAGAGAAAAGATTTATGGATGTCAATTATGACTTTATTTAAATATATTCATGATCCTTAGGTTATTTTGGGTGACTGTAATTGTATTACGAGGCTTGAAGAAAAATTGAGTGGCATTTTTCCTATTCTCGATAAACTCGATGATTTTAATAACTCTATTTGTGTGGCTAGGTTAATGGAGCTCTCGAATTCCGGGCTTTCCTATGGCTAGTTTAACGAACAATATCATTTCCAAATACGATGTTTGATGGGCAGAGTTTTCTGTAATGTTCATCGGATGGCTGGTTTTCCTGTTGGTATTTTCAAGGTTTTAGAACATTTTACTTTAGACCGTTCACTTATCAATGTTCATTTTGGTTTTGCCCAGAAGCTTTTTTATAGATTCTTGTCTAAGAATTATTGGAAATCCAGTCGTAAATTATTTTCTCTTGTTTTATGTAATAAACTTAAAGTGGTTATATTTGCTTTAAAGAGTTAAAATCTGTGTTCTTCTAATCACATTTCTAATATTATCTACAATTTGAATATTTATTAGAGACATATTATGTCTCTCATACAGAATAACCCTTTTGATAAACATTTGTTTGCCAATTACTCCACCATACAATTAAGCCCAATTGTCGATTGCCCACAAATGTGAGTATAAATGGTTTAAGACAAGAGCAAAGTATGCTAGGTTTTCCAAAGAAAAATATGATGCGAAATTTCTCTATCATGGGATTAATATTAGAAACAACAAGAATATTATTAAAGAGATATATAATGGTGATTCTTGCATCTTTTCTCATATTGATATTATCAAGGAGGCCATACATTTTTTTCTAATTTTTTGAGTAGTCAAAACTCCATTCAAAATGAATTTTTTAAAGGGATTCCTATCTATCATTCCTTAAGTGGTCTAAATTTGGATGCGCTTGTTAAGAATTTCTCTGATGATGATATTAAGCAGTCTTTTTTATTGGATGGGTCAAATAAAACAGATGGTCCTTATAGTTTTTTGGCTAAGTTTCTTTACGATACTTAGTTTATCAGTGGGGCTTACTGCATTGCCATAGTAAAACATTTTTTTTTTCAATCTTGCAAAATGCATACTGGGCTTAATCACACAACAATTACCTTTATTCACAAACATTCCAATGCTAATATCTTGTAAGATTTTAGGAAAATTGTTTTGTGTAAGACAACTTATAAGGTGATAGCAAAGTTGCTTGCAGGTCATCTCAAGCCTCTTCTCCCCTCCATTTTGCGTTCTCCTCAAGTTGTTTTTCTCAAGAGTAGAGATATAACAGACAATATTATTCTTGCAAATGAGTTTTTCTATGATTTTAATTCTTTACATTCTAAGAAGAATATTGTGTTGAGATTGAAAATATTAAAATGGTTTTTGATAATATCATTTAGGTGTTTCATTTGGAGAGGATGGCTAGATTGAGTTTTCCTCTCATTTTCTTAAATTGGATTAAAGCTTGAATTGTTGATGTGCACTTGTCCCTTAATATAAATTGTGATTGAAAAGGATATTTTAATTACATATATGTGGTTAGACATGGGTGTCCTCTCTCTCCCTATTTGTTTGTTATAGTAATGAATGGTTTCTCTTATATTTTAGACGAGGATTTAATTCTTTCCCGCAACTTCTATGTCAGTCGAATTCTCACATCTGATTTATGTTGATGATGTGTTATTATTTAGAAAAGCTAACAGTCAAACTATTATTTGCCTAAATAATAGTTTGGACAAGTTCTTCAAAGCTTCAAACTTAAGTTTTAATGCCTCTAAATCATCTATTTATTTTGCAAATTCTGTTGATTCTGCATTACATCAATAGATATGTGAAATATGTGGTTTCTCCTTCAAACCACTGCCATATAATTACTTAGGAGTGGTTATCAAACATTCCAAATTGGCGGTTGCTAATTGTCAAAAACTGTTAGAAAAAAATATTGCTTAGGTTATCGGGTTTGAAAGTTACAATGTTTCATTTGTTGGCAAACATCTATTCCTTAAATCCATAGTTTGGTTTTTAATGTATTATTAGTTCAAATTTTTTGTAATCCCCAAGGGACTTAGGAAAAAGATTAATTATTTGTGCAATATTTTTCTCTACAATAGTGGTATCCTATAAACTCTATGTTATTGCTTGGACTTCCACCAGTAAGACAAAGTAATTTGGTGGACTGGGAATTCTCAATTTGGATATCAACAATTTTATGGTAGCTCTAAGATCATATGGAGATATTATAACTCTTCTTTCATTTTAGCCTATTAGTGCACTGAACATAATAGGTCTTTATGATTTAAAAGAAAAAGTAAGACAACTCCTTTTTGGAAAAATCTGACTCGGATTGTTGTTAAGATCAAGGGAAGCTTGCAATTTCATGTTAATGTCAATAGTAATCTATTTTTTTCTTTGATTGCTAGTTGGATGGTTCTTCTTCGTTTAAAAAAATTGGAAATATGACATTTCAGTGGTTTAATGTTTGTCACTTGCTAAACTAAATGACCTAATGACTAACGAGGTTTGGAATTTTTCTAGTTTTGATCATGAGCATTGTTGGGATGTTATTTATCTTATTCCCATCAGGTGTAGCAGTTGCTCTTATGTATAGAATGGTTCTTCCAAGTATTCTCATCAGTCTATCTTTCTTCTTGTATATGAGAAATTTTATGTGGCTCTTTGGACTAAATATATTTGGTTTAAAAGTTGTTCCTTAATATTTGCATTTTTTGCTTGGAAAATCATGGTGGAAGAGCTTAAAAAAAAAAGATACCCTCTTTTATTAAGGGATTTTGGTTGATAGAGTTGCGTGCTTTGTGGTATTGATTGAAAGCCATAAACAACTCTTTTTTTAATGTGTTTTTATGCATGTCGTGTTAAGGAGATGCCTTCCTTAGGGCAATGTTTTTTCTTATGAGTTGCAATTTTTTACTAGTTATTTCTTATGCTGATTCTTTCACGTCAAATATCTTAAAGAGGCTCTTTCTTTTAGCAGTTCATATTACTTCATATTTCTTATGGAAGGAAAGAAATTCAAGGCTTTTAAAGAAATCTTTCTCTTCAACTAATTTTTTTGTTCAAGAAATTCATGAGACTATTAAGTTTAAGAGTCAGAGATGAAAATTTAAGAAAGATATTTCTCTTTCTTTAAAAGAACTTTAAAATCTTTAGTATTCTCTATTTGGGTTATTGATTTGTTAGAAAATTGTTGCTTTTGTGGAGCCTTTTTGGGCTGGTTCTATATTTGGGAGCTATTCTTTCTCTTTTTATTCTATGTAGAGTGTTTCTAAGCTGCTCTTTGTCTTTCTACATGTGAATTTTCATTGGATGGAGGTTTGGATGGGCCTAAGGGAATTTTTCTCTGAAGATTTTATTTTTGTGACTATTTTTTTATAGTTTTTATGTTTTCTTTACTATATAGAGTATGACTGCATTTAGAAATTTTGTGTCAAACTGTTTTGAAAAATGTTTTGCTTGTTTTTAGAGTTATGGTGGTCTTTTTTGTCTTCAAATTAGCTTTTTGTCCTCCGAGCTACAAGTGAATTTAGTTGTTGTTTGTTTTATTTTCCCATGAAGTTTTGTTGGATTTCATATTGTGTAACCTTTTGACTTGCTTTGAGGGGTTGGAATATTTCTCTTTACAATTGTTGCTACTCGGATTTGAAATTTCTAGATGGAGTCATTTGAATTGTGAAGGGAATTTTGTGCTGAGCTCTTTTATTCTCCTTAAAAGTTCTAATTGGTTTTTCTATCTTGTTCATCATTATAGTGGCTCTTTATAGTATTTTTTTTTTTTTTTTGTTGATTTTGATGACTTTGTGCTTTGAGACCTAGTTGAATATTGACTTTGTCTTCCATTGAAGCTTTATTTCTATTTTTGCATATTTTATTATTGGAGAAAAGCTTTTGTTGATTCTTTTTGTTCTTGGGCTGGACGAAGAAGATGTTGTTGGTATTATGCACCTCTCCTTTGGAGCCTTAGTTCTACGAAGTGTGGTCTTTCCCAAGATTGTCTTTTCGTTAGCCTCTGGCTGTGTTTATGCTTGTTGTATGTCTTTTCTGTTTGCTTTGTGCATTGAGTATTTTTCATTCTTTGCTCTTTTGTTGTTTACGCCAATCATGGGTTCATTGGTTGTGATTCTTTGTGATTTAAGTTCTATGATCATTGTAATTTGATTTTTCCTGTGGAATAAACTATGGACAAGGCCCTCAATTTTCCCAAAAAAAGGAATGATTTTTGGGGCATTTACATATATACAACACAATTCTTATGTATTTATATATGTAAAATCAAAACATTCTTACTTCTCTTCAAAATCGCATCAAAGAAATCATTATTAATATATGTTTTTAAAAAGTGAAATACACATTTTCAAGCATACATTTATGACACCAAGGTTTTATAGGTACAAATAGCAAACTTTAGATGCTAGATAAGTAAATACATAAGAATTGTAAGCTATATACATAAAACTCTCTTAATATTCTTCTGCACCCAACAACAAGCTTAATATACGGTATAATTTTCAGGTTAAAAAAAAAAAAAAACCAATTAGATAAATACCGCAGTTATTATGTTTGAAAATTCTAGTCAAAGTTGTTTTTATTTGATTATTTTTTACAATTTTTTTTATCATCCCAATTATTTATATCACATAAAAAATATCACCATTTTAAAATTTAAAATATTAAATGCATATTTTCTTGCATAAATAAGACAATATGTACAAAAAAATTGAAATTTTAGGTGTTAGATATATAAATACATAGAAATCGAGTGGTATGCATGTAAAACTCTCTCTCTTTTATTTTGAGGGTTCGAGCAATTTTTTTAGGTGGCAAACATGTAAAAATTAAAGTTTAGGTGTTACATATGTAAATTCCTAAAAATTGAGTGGCATGTATGTAAATCTTCCGCACAAATAAAAAAAAAAAAAAAACCCCAAAAAGAACTAGTGAAGCAAGGTGAGAATTTCTTAAAATGATTGAAGATTCATAAACAACAGAAGGAAAAAAAAAACATAATTTTCAAAAATAAAAAAGTCTTCTTACTTGATTACAAGAATGCTGGAGCAAATAATTTACTTCTAATACAGAGACTTGAAAAAGCAACTCACACAGACTTCAATCTCAGAAAGCTTCTACTCTTCTGTCCTATTTCTCCTACCACACATCCTTCTAATCCACTTTTCTTGTGCTGAGGTGAGATTTTGTAAAAAGGGCAGGGGTGAAGTGCAAGTTTGACATACTGTGCTTACAGGATGCTCGGCAGGAAGAGCAGCAGCTGTGCTGGTGAAGGCGTTTAGGACAATGAATGCCAATATAGGAGACAGATCCAATGTGCCACCAAGAGGAGGGATAATCCCACGAAATATGTTTAAATAAGGATCACATATAGTGCTGAAGAGAATTTTTTTGAAGTTAGAAATCAGTAACAGTAACATAAAGCAAGAGTGATAATTAAGAGAAAATTTATATATAATTGAAGTTAGAAATCAGTAATCAGAAACTACATTACATAACTATGTACTCATAAACAATACTTTGTTTGTAAAATATATGTTTGTGTGTATTCAATGCATTACTGAGCATTTGATCATAATATTTGAAGTTATGATGCAAGATAAAGGTGATAGTTAAGATTCTCTTCTATATTGATTCTTAGAATTATTGATTATTAATGTGAAGACTTTGATTCTAAAAATGAGTTTCTAGCGAGGGAGAGAGATGAAGATGATGAGGAAGACTTTGAATTATTCTGATGATTGAAACTAAGTCAGCATCTAAGTCAAGATATGCTATATTAATTTTATCATTTATGATAAACCTGAGATGAATAAAAGGATGTAAATTATTTTCTTGTGTCTGAAAGTGTTATGAAGGGAAAAAAAAAAAAAAAGTAAAGAGAATTCCTCTCTTCAATATTGGGAGTCTGGGACCAGGGAGAAGAGAAAAGAAAGGGGGAAAATGTTATAAATTGGCATTAATATCCTTTTGATATACCAAACCCTTTCTACAGGAAATTTATTGTATCAAATCGACTGAGAGAAAAAACGGCTTTTCCGTTAGCGAGTACAGTTCAAGCGAGAAAGCTTCCATTCGATTCAGTTTCATTGTCAGTTGCCCCCAAATTTGATTCTTGCTAGCACTCTGTTTCCTACCTGTTCTAGGGGCATTTTAGAGTTCTAAGAGGTTGTTTCCATCCAGCCGGTGGCTAATCCCATAAGCTAGTCAGTACGCAAGCAAGAAGCACTAGCATCAGTATCCAATCAATAACACTGCCGTTGCCGGTCCTAAACCCGGATGAGAAAAGTGGAGGGTTGCGTTAGGTAGTCGACAGCCAGCGTAAAACTTGTCGAAAAAAATCATGACATGAATCATTTTGATCATTGTGTAAGTGCTAAGGCGTCCCCTAGAAGCGACGTACTGTATGGCCTGTATATAGTGAAAATTATGCAAGGGTCACTACACTGACGCCTAGATAGTATCAAATAAGCAAAGGTTTTCACAATACAGACGGATGCGGGAAAAGAAGTTAGCATATAAAACTAGTGAAACTAAAATTTAGATATGATCATGGAATATAGGTATTCTCAATAGTAAATTAATTGAATTAGTTGATATTATGTTTCATAGAAAGATTAATACCTTATGTATTCAAGAAATTAAATGGGTGAAAAAAAAGTCTAACGAGATTGATAACTTAGGCTTTAAACTTTGGTATTCTGGTAAGAATTGCACTAGAAATAATGTGGGTGTATTTATAGATAAGAGTTTGAAATATAATGTTGTAAAAGTTAGTTGTTCTTAAGATTATTATTGATACTAAGATTTTTAATTTTAGCTCCTCACGTACGTCCAAATATAGAGAATAAATTTAAATTTTGAAATGATTTGGAAGACTTAATACAAATGATACCTCTTGTAGAAAGAATTTTTATTGGAGGAGATTTGAATGGTCATGTCGGTAGAGTGGTAGATTTCAAAAATAGTAATAGTGGCAATGGTTTTGGAGTGACTAATGAAGAAGGTAGATCTATTTTAAAATTTGTTTTAGCGTATAATTTTGTTATTACTAATACTTTATTTAAGAAAAGAGAAGAGTGTCTTATTACTTATAAGAACGGATCTAATAAAACCCAAATTGATTATTTTCTTGTGAGATTAAATACCCAACATCGTTTATTAGTTTTAAATTTTAAGATTAAGAGTTGTAAAATAAAAAATACTAGGACTCATCATTGTAGAATTAGATGGAGAAACTTAAAATATACAAATAAAATTATTTTTATGAGTAAAATTCAAGATTTCAAAATTTGGGATATGCATGAAAAAACAAATGTGATGTGGGATAAAGTAACAAATACTATTAAACAAGTAGAAAAAGATGTGCTTGGAGAATCAAAAGATAAATTATTTACAAATAAAAATAATTTGTGGTGGAATAATAATGTGCAAGAAAAGATAAAATATAAG
>NW_018164775.1:231559-244637 GCF_001263595.1 Phalaenopsis equestris | reverse complement strand
GTGTTAAGAAAGGCAGAGGTAGACCTAGGAAAACTTGGGCTTATTGTATTAAAAATGATCTTAATTTACTAGAACTAAATGAAAATATGACACTAAATAGGACGCAATGGAGAAAAAGGATTCATGTAGCCGACCCCACGTAGTGGGATTAAGGCTTTGTTGTTGTTGTTGTTGTTGTAGGATATCCAGATAAAAATTTCATCATCATGAGTTTCAAAGCTCTTAGATCTACTTTAAGATGAGTTTTGCACTCTTCTTAAAGCCTATCAAAAAGCTTAGGTCATTGAAGCATATCCTAACCGAATTTTCACTCAAGATATTCCTACAAAAAGTTTTTCCCATTCTAAATTGAGTGTGATAGCTCATCTCTACTGCTTCATGAACACAAACAAATTTTAGATACAATAGCAACAACAAAAATTTATCTCACTAAATGCGGTCGGCTACATGAATCTTTTTTCTCTATTGTGTCCTATTGAGTGTCATATTTTTATTTAATTCTAATGAATTAAGTTTACCTTTACCTAGCTTAACATAAGTCGAATCTAAAACATCTACTCTCCTAACCGGATTATCAGATGGTCGATATTTAATGTGACAAAACCATCTAAGATGACTCTCTCTAATCTTGTCTGCCACTAGAGCTACACCAACTCTTTCACGAATACCTTCGTTTCACACATTTTATCTCTAATTGTCTGTTTGGGGCAGTTGCAGCTTATTAAATAATCTGCTGATAAGTTAATTAAAAATAATCTGCTGATAAGCTAAGTGCGGTGACTATTATATTTTTTTTTTTGAAAAAGCTAAACCGCAGCTAAAAAGTTGTCACCGCACCTAGATAGGTGCGGTGTGAAAACACTATTTTCAGCGTTTAGAAAATGCATAAGCTGTTAAAACCCAGTTTACCCAAACATGTCAGGTGTGTTTTCAAAACTCTACCGCACCAAATAAGCTGCCCCAAACAAGTGGTAAGTGTCAAGCCTAGGGCTGTCAGAAAAGCTCGTTGTTCGTGAACAGTTTATGTTCGGTTGGTCAGAGAGTTCGTGATTGATTCGTTCGAAAAGCAAACGAATCGAACACAAACAATTTTTTTTGTTCGGTTTGCTAAACGAACCAAACACGAACAGTGATGTGTTCGTTCGTGTTCGATTCGTTAATGTTCGAAATATACAATAATTTAAAATAGTTATATATAAAAAGAAATTACGATATTTTTAAAATAGTTATATATTTTAAAAATTTATCATATTTTACAAAATTAAATTCTATAAATTATAATATATAATAAATATTAATAACATTAATAATATATTACTATTGATTATATTAATATAAATATTATAAGGTTATAATTAATAAAATATATTATATATTAAAAAAAACCCTAGAGACCTAATTCTAAACAGCGACCTTTACCTTCTCCACTTCTCGAAATTCGGCCGCGCCTCCCTCTTCCGAACCTTCTTTTTCTCCTCTAAAAATCACGAAAGCTTTTCGCCCTGACTGTGAGAGTTTAGGGTTTGTTTTTTATGTTCGTTCTCTACTCTCTATTCCTATCTATCTTCGAGCCAACGTTGGTTGGGCTGCTCGTTGCTCGCCTGCTCGGTATTATTGTACATTTGCTTGGTTGCTTGATATTCTTTCTTGGTTGGTTGTAAGACTATTGAGGTGTCCTCTTGGAGTATATTTTCTTTGATATTTCTTATTTATTCATGTAGCCGACCCCACGTAATGGGATTAAGGCTTTGTTGTTGTTGTTGTATTTCTTATTTATCTTCAGTTTTGCCTCTTACCTTAAAATTTCTTAAATGTCTTTTAATTTTTGTTTATTGAAACCTAGTTTTTGAAGCTTATGGGAGTGAGAATGTTGGTTGCTGCACAGAGTAACCTTTCTTCGCTCTTAAAGCGAGGAGGTTTGAAAATAAATTTCATGGGAACAACACGGGTTTATTTCTTGTGCATTTGAGGGTAATCCATGCTTCCATGTGTCGATAGTTTAATAATAGCAGCACACAAGTTGATGGAATAGTCATGACTCATGACATTGCAAGGTATATTGAGTTTTTGGTTTAGGGGCATTTGAAATTTGCATGCTAGAATGCTTTGATACATATATTAGATCTAAGAGTTTTTGGTATCCATATGTATCTAGGAGTTTTTTTGCTCTTTTAAGTTACAGATCAAATAAACATATCATTCTTCCTTTTTATTTACATAGAAATTGCATTATAAAAGTTACTTTGATGAAAGGGAGAAGAACTATAGCTACTCTGTTTTAATATGTAAGAATATAAGCTATGCTCTTCTTTTAAAACAGCATAGCACTTTCTTTTTTATCTGCTATTCTGAAATACATAAGTATTAGTTTCACTTATGTTTTGAAACATGATAATATCGGCAAATTTCTGATATGCAGCAAGTGTAACTATTTGTTTGGAGCCATCAAATGTTAAATGCTTAGTCTCTTTTAACAACTATTGGCGAATTTCTGATATGTTTTCCAACATTTTTATTAAATTCAACCATACTTATAAATGTTTGATGAAAAATATTTATAGTATTTGGAAGGGATTAATGTTAATCAACACTTTCATTAGGTAAGTTCTGAGCTCAATTCCACTTTTCATATACTTCTTGGCGGCTCATTTTCGTACAACGAGCTTTCAATGAAATTCCTAATGTTGGTCTTTGCCTCACTTCTTGGGACTGCTCTAAACAATAAATACGGAATTGTATGTGCAAGTAGTGTTGAGAATTGGACCTTATTTAGGGTCTAATTGGTACAAAATGAATCTTGAAGAAGTTTAGGGGTATAAATCCAGAGGTGTAATACCTTTTTTTCTTCATAAACTTTATTTGTTTAGATATCTTGTTTGAACAATTTAGCACTTGGAGTCTGTTTTGTCAATAATTTTGTGTCTGCTAGGATGTAAATTATGTAATGATTAAATGGTGTTATTTATTCAGTCTTCAACTGACAACTGGTCATCAACTCATCGTTGATGATGTAATGATAAAAGAATATTTTTGTTGAAGTTCTAATTCACCTTCAAAGGTTATTTACTGCTTCTGATAATTTGAGAATTTATAATTAAATTGTTGACTTTTTAATAATTTAAATAATGCAAATTTCGAATATTTTGAAAAAATCAAACAATTTGAATAATTCAAACAATTTAAGAAATTCAAATAATTCAAACATTTCGAATAATTTAAACATTTCAAACAATTCGAACTTATTTCGAACAAATCGAACCGAACACGAACAACAAGTTTAACAATTTCGAACATGAACTTATTTCAAACACAATTAATTTCAAACAAACTGAACACGAACACACGCTCTGTTTGTTCATGTTAAACTCGTTTACACCTCAAGTCAAGCCACTCATCCACCCAAGCGTTCTCATCTCAGCAACAATTAACTTAATTTTATGATTCTCCTCTATATTAAGTGAGAAAAAAATAGGAAATTTTTAATCAACGCATCAGTAAAAGGAAAATCAATTATACCTTAGAGGACTGACAATAGCCGGAGGAGAATTAGGGAACCAGGTGAGAACCAGCCTAACAACTAAAAGCGTATTATATATGTTCAAGAAGTTAGAAATTCCGTTCGCCACCAAAATTCCGGCGACAGAATCCCCGGGAAGAATTGCAGCAAATTTATGAACAGACAACGAGCTGCGACTCCCGCGATTTCCGCAACGAACCTGGCAGAAGAAGAGAAAGAGGAATCAATAAATTAGTAGAGAGAAGAATGACTATAAGAAAAAGGTTTCACTTTGGACTACCTCAGCGAAGAATGTGCGGATTTCGGTGGAGATGGAGAGGAGGGGCTTAAGCCAGGGATGATCGGCGGCAGAGGTAACGGCAGCTTCTAGGGTTTCTAGAAGCCGCGCTACGGCGGCGGGAGGTCGGTCTAGGAGAGGGGGCTTCGAGTGGAGGCGGAATGAGGAGGATACGAGGCCCGCTTGAGGGGAATCGGTGGGGAGAGGAGCCATAGTGCTTCGTCTGTGTAGCGCGGTGAGACTGGTGTTTAAAGAAAGGGGAAAGGATAACGTTGCTAGGTGAGTACCTCGGCCTTTCGTGGATGTGGTTTGATATATATATATAATAATAATAATAATAATAACAATGAGAAGCTATTATACGAGTCTTCATTCACTCTTAATATGCCTAAAAATTCAAGTACTACCTCCTTAAAATTGCGTAAGAGGGAATTCGAACATCCAACCTGAGAGATCTTATACTGTGGATGTCAATCAACAGATCGAGGCACACGCGTCTATCTATATATATATATATATATATAAAATTGAAAGCTATTATATGAGTCTTCGTTCACTCTTAATATGCCTAAAAATTCAAGTACTACCCCCTTAAAACTGCATCAGAGGGAATTCGAACACCCAACCTGAGAGATCTTATACTGTGGATGTCAATCAACAGATCGAGGCATGCGCGTGCACGCACACACATGTGTGGGTGCCACGTGCATGCCTCAATTGATTGACATCCATGATATCTATATATATATATATATATATGTATGTATATATATATAAGGAACTAACAAGAAAATCATCAATCAATGAAGCTTACTAAAATCACAACAGAAGATGTACTTGAATGAGTCTAAAATTGAACAACCAACAAATAAATTTTCAATGTGTTTAGATTGATCCGAGAGAAGTAAAATTCAATCTCATAAGACCATGATAGCATCTAAAAGCTTGATAAGCCATTTCTTGCCTTTGATTATCCATAAAAAATGAGAAGAAAAAAAAACAATTAAGGAGCAACCCACCAAAGAAAATCACTTCCATTTGAAAACCACATCAAAACAATAAGAGAGCCAAGATATTCAATTTTGAGAAAACTAAATAGGAAAGAAATATGGTAAAAGCAAATACACAATATTAGAGAGAAAAGATTGATAAACTACTAAGAGCTCGAAACTTACCTGCGAACAATACTAAAATTCCTTCCAAGTAGTAATGAATATCAAATTCAATAGTACTGTAAAAAATGGATGGAAATCATCAGAGCCCAACCTATCTCAAACTATCAGCGAAAGATTAAATATAAATTATTTCTTATCAACTTACATCTAATAACCCAAACAAAAGACTATAATAAGAGCCAAAATACCAAATAATGTGGGAAAATTTAAAAGAAATCATTAGCCAATGAAGCCTTTTAAAATCATAGCAGAAAAAATTCAGAATGAGACAAAAAAAAAAGAAACAACCAACAAATAATCATCCAATATATTAAAATTCTAACCAAAAAGAAGCAAATATCAAGTAAATCAACAAAACATAATCAACCACCAAAAAGAACATCATAACAACCAAGATAAATCACCACAAAATAAGCTATCAAAAATAATCTAAAAAAAAAACTATAAAAAACTTTAAAACTCATAATCTTTCTCTAACTGATCGGCAGAAATGAGCAATAAAACCAATTCAAGAAAGATTAAAAATCATAAAGAGTTTTTATATAATTAGAGATATTAAACTTAAATTTTCATCTCCATTTTTTGATATTAACAATCCAAAAAATTTTATGGAGATAAAATCGAGAGAATAAGAAGAGTTTCTAAATACTCTATTGTTTCTTTCCACCATATATAGTAAGAAGTGGAATGAATTGAAAGCAAGTAAATTTTTTTAGAAATTTTACATAAAATATTTTCAGCATGATAAATAACTTGAAATGAAACTGTTAGGTTTAATGAAGAAATTCTCGTTAGGAATGCAACCTTTATTAAGGAATGAGAAAAAGAGCATTCAAGTAAAATAGGAGAGTCAGATTCATGGTATTAGAGCTTAATATGCAACTAATATTAAAAGTAATACCTATACTATGAAGTAAATCATCTGTTTTAAGACCACAATGAAATATTTTTCACATATGGTAAGCATAGCTAATAGCCTAAGCTTTGAACCAAATCAATTTATACCAATCAAAATGAGAGAAAGTTTAATACTGAAAAAAGTAAATATGTTTATGTAAGCAGATATCAGAATATTTCCAAAGACAATAAATTCTTTCTGATATAGGAATGACATATATAACATGTATATAATATAAAAAGAATAATATGATTATAGCTAAGAGTCAAGTTATTATTTTAAATAACCGATAAAGTTTAGTATTTTTGGGATCTTGAACTATGTGAAAGATAAATTTCCAAACTTTTCAAAATGAGGGGCCCCATAAAGCAAAAGATTATAATAAAAATAAAGAAAATTTGAAGAAGTTTCTTTAAACTTAAGACGAACCTTGATTTTAGAAACAAATGTAACTAAATATTTTTAAAGAGAAAAAAAAAACAAATAGAATGATAATGTTTCATTCAACCAACTAGCAAAATAAGTAAAAGCATTAAATATTCTCTAAATTATCACTACTTTGCATAAAGAGTTTTGAAATAAGTATTTTGAAATACAGAGGTAACCAATTTGTCAAACCACGTAAATCTGTGTCCCTGCTTGTTGTTTATGTGTGAATTTTTCGTTCAAATTTTCGCTTTATTGCCATCATTTTTTCACACCACGTTGGTCAACACAAATTTTAAAATTTAGCCAGGTGGCCCTAGGGAGGCGTGCCACTTATAGCTGAAAATTCAGTCCCTCCTTGTAATTGGGGAGATCTCCTTGGGATTATAAAAAGACTAGGGGGATTAACCCATTTGTCATGTTCTAAGTGCCATTTAATAAGCATTTTTTGCTTAATTAAGCGGTACTTTGGGGATTTTGCATGAGGAGGCCGATTTAGGTTCTCTCTCTTCCTCATTTTGCCCATATCGCCTCCTTATTTCAGTTTTTGAGCAAGTTAGGAGAGCTCGGGAGAGCACAAAAGAGAGGGTCATCTTCCTCTTGGAGATTTTTGTAGGTGCCTTGGAGAGAATCTCTTGGAGCAATGGGGTTTGAGGAAGACTCTTTATCTTCCTCAAGGAGAGAGCTAAGGTGTTAGTTCTCTTCCAATATTGACTTCATGCTACCAATGATTATTGTTGCTTGATGCTGCTTATCTCATATAATCGGCATTACCTCCAACACAAAAATCTTAATTTTATTTTGCAAGCACCTTAAGAAAACAATGATGAGCAACAATCAAACATTCAAAAATATATATTTCAACCAAATATTCAAACATATATTTCAAATATATGATTTTAATTATAATAGTTTTAAATATATTAAAATTTTAATTTCTTACAATCATGTCACATTTTAGCCTTCATTTTAATATACCCACTTATATACAAATTTCATTGGGGTATTTACATATATTTTACATGATTCTTATGTATTTATATATTTAAGAACCAATTTTACTTACCTTTACTAGATCCAAATCATTCATATCACCTCAAGAATATCACAATTATTAATTAAAAAAATAAAAACATATATTTTCAAGCATAAATAAAATGATATAAAAATTTTTAAAATTAAAATATTAGTTATGTAAATGCACATCAAGTGTATGTTATATATGTAAATACATATTTTCATTTATAATTATTTAAGATAAAGGACAAGTTATAAATTTCAAGGGGCATCCTATAGGCTATAACTACCTCAACTTTAAACATGTGGTGGATAACAAACTTCAAACGTTTACGTTGACCATAAATCTATGGCAGCCGTCAAACTAGTCATACGTGGCATTTTTTAATTCACTTTAACAAGCCACGTCGGTATGGTCACAATATAGTGTCAAATTGAATGTTCCAAATCCGTACCCGCCAGTCATCCCTTCAGCTTCAAAGTACTTCACCATCCTTTTTCTGCTCTCCCATTCAACAATTCGAGCTCAATTTCTCCTTCTTCTCCATGGCTTCCCCTCTCCTTAGACTAACTCTGTCCCGGAACCCTAACCCCAGGAACGTGGTACTACTCCATCCCGCAAGATTCATCAAACAAATTTGCCCCCTCCGCGGCGGTCTTCGCGGCCCCGGTGGTGCAGCGGGCGGGTCGGTTGAGTCTCTGAGATTAATCCGAGCAAAGGCCGTGGAAATTGGAGCTCCAGAGGGGGCCATACAGCATCAGGATTCAAGGTATTCGACCATTCTTCTGGAAGTGGGCGGGATGATGTGCGGCGCGTGTGTTTCCCGTGTGAAATCGATATTGTCCGCCGATGATCGGATCGAATCGGTGGTCGTCAACATGGTCACCGAGACGGCGGCGTTAAAGCTGAAACTAGTAGTTGACGAGGAAGGGGTGGAAAGGGTGACTGAAGAGCTTGCTGGGAGGCTGGTGGATTGTGGCTTTACGGCTAAGAGGAGGAGATTAGGACAAGGGGTGGGGGAAAACGTGAGGAAGTGGAAGGAAATGGCGGAGAAAAAGGAGGTATTGCTTGCAAGAAGCCGTAATAGAGTGTTTTTTGCCTGGACGCTGGTGGCTTTGTGCTGCGGATCGCATGCTTCACATCTCTTGCATTCTCTTGGAATACATGTTGCACATGGTTGGTTTTCCTTGCAAAGCATTGGTTGGGTTTGTGTACAAGTAACTAAAAAATTGCCTGTCAACCTTTAATTGCCAAATTCTTAATTACACTGAAAGATTTGATCTAAATTGGATGTGTTATACAGGGGCCTTTTGGGATTTGCTGCATGAGTCTTATTTGAAATGTGGTATTGCAGCAGCTTCTTTGCTTGGACCTGGAAGGGGTAATCTCTTCACTTTCCTATTGAATATGTTCATGCAATATGTTAGTTTTATGACCATTAATCCAGAAATCCATCTTAACTAAACGGAAAGGTACCTTATGAGGTCTACTATGATAGCTGAAAAGCTGCACGAATTGAGGGATTGTGCTTAGGGTGCTTGACTGCTTTATTCTATGGTCTGTGACTTTTTATCTATAAAGTTTTGGGAATTTACTTTGATAATTTTTTGTACATATATTTTTTTCTAAAGTTATAAATAGTTGAAAAATGATAATCCATGAATGTTCTGTATGGTTTTGGACTAGTTAAATGTGTTGGTGACACACAATATTTTACATATTCCTCGCAATGCAGCTGTCAGTTGCCTTCTATGGATTAAATCCAAGGGTGTTTTTGTGGGGGGGGGGGGGGGGAGGATGAGGGTGCATGTGATCCCCCTAACTTTTTTTTATGTTTAATTATGTCATAATATATTATTGGCATATATTGATATTCCCATGTCATGCAATGTTTATGGTGCTAAGCATTCAATTTGTGCCCCATTCAAATGATAAAAATGAATGCTTTTATTAAGAAAATATTTTGGCTTTGCCATTTATTAAATGACATCTTATCTGACAGATTGATCTGACCATAATATGTTGTAGAAACAATAATCATCAATTTATGTCCTTTAATGCAGAAGCTTATGATAGATCATATGTGAACATAGAGGTCAACTTGTTATGGAATCAAAGTTCCAAAAGGGCATCACATTCTTCATGAAAATTATTCTTGTAAATGGAATGATGAGGATTTTCTATTGTTTTGCTAATGCATATGATGCCAGACGTAGTTTCATACAATTGATAAATGTATATATGTATGTATATATATATATATATAACATTGCTTAATTTTAAGGCATGTGTGTGTACTTTCCATGTCTATAGATCTTCTTTTAGATGGCATCAAAGCATTCAGAAAAGGCTCACCAAATATGAATTCTCTAGTGGGTTTTGGATCAATTGCCGCATTCCTAATTAGTTATGTGAGTCAATTTTTATAACTAGTTTTGATATTGATAGTTGTTTTCTCTTGAGTTATTTCCTTACTCTTGTGAGATGCTTCATTTAATAATCAAATTTTCTTTATTGCAGGTTTCACTTTTGAACCCGGGCCTGGAATGGGATTCTTTCTTTGATGAACCAGTGAATTTTGTTTCCATAATTATATTTTTCATCTAATTTCATATTGATTTTGGGTCTATTTGGGGCAGTTGCAGCTTAATAATAAGTTGCTGCGTAGCAGCTGCTACAGGAAACTGCCGCAGATAAGCTGACTATTTGTTTGTTTATTTTTTACAGTTTAAAAACAGCTGTGCTGCAGCTGTTTTTGAACAAATAACAATTACGCCCCTGTATAGTAATGCGACTTGCAACAGAACTGTTCATACCAGTGCTTTCTATACTTTAAAAGCAAATATCAAGTGTAGAAAATTGCAAAATAAAAATAAACACTTCACTTAACAGTGAGTAGTATGTCTACTAAAATGAAGAAAAAAAAACTATTAAAATAATAACTAATAATATGATAATATTATTTTTAAAATGGAGACAACGTATGTTACGAGCTAAGTCGTCTTCCATGGAATCTTCCAGCCCATTTGCTCACCGAAAATAGTCGCAGTCTTCCGTGATTCTCCGTGAGCATCTATAAAACTGCCTCATATAGCTATGTGGGTGACGTGAAATTAGCAGAGAACTTCGAAGTTCACAGTAGCAGTGCAATCTTCTGAACGTACCAGAAATCGTTGAGTTTATCTTTCCCGGATCCTTAAAAAAACAGCCTTAAACATACACAAGTAAAAATTAATAACAAAAGTAATTAATTATAGTTTTATGCAGCCGTGAGGTCGCAGAGAACTCAGTATATAAATTAACGAATCAATCACTACAAGAAAACAACATACCTTATAAAAAAAGGTTTTTGATTGTCTTTAATCCATGTAATACCAAGCTCGTGTGTGCCACATATGTATATCACCGAAAAAGGTCATTTAGAAGAACCTCAAAAACCGTAGCACCGAAAAAAAGAGAGGAACTTTGTTGCCTTTATTAGGATTTCATATGTGACACCAATCAATAACACCATAAAAGCTATCTGGAAGAACATGTAAGGTCAAACGTGTCATCATAGACCTCCAAAACTCACAAAAAGAAAAAAGAAATGTAATAAGAAAAACACAAATTGCGTAAAAAACCCAAAAGTAAATATCAAATGCATATTAAACAAAAATAAACATGAACTGTGTAACATACTGATATAATAAATAGTGAATATTTTCAACAACCATTACAATTAATTATATAATAAAAACTAACATTCCCTCAAATCACCCTCAAACTATCGCATTCATAATTCATTCCATTAACTCTGTCATCTCACTTACAGATTCTCCGTATTTAGTGCAGGTATCGGGAACATCATTTTTGGCCTGTGACAAATAATGTTTAAGACGATACTCATTTATCTTGGCAGTGACATGTTCATGATCCTCGTCTGCCTTATAGAAGTCGATATTGCGGGAATAATGCCGCCAAATATAATTGTGGAGAATCATGGTGACAATCATAATCTGTACCTGTTTGGAAAACGAGTAAGATGACATATCACAGAGTATAACTCATTTATTCTTCTAAATACTAAAAGTCCTCTCAATAACATCGGGTAAGAATGAATGTCTTTTGTTGAACATTTCTTTCTTGCCCCGTGAGACATTGCTGTCTCGCTCAAAATCAATTATGTGATATTTTGAATCAATATAAAGCTTAAAATAGTCTCATTACAACGGATACCCAACACCGACTAAATAGTGTTTACTTGATGTGAATTGAATTAATAATGTTAAAGGAAAAAAAAGGAGAGTTGCTTAGTCTCAAGCGAACCTGTGAGTGGATGTAGGAAGTTGTATTTATTATTCCGTGTTGCAGATTTTAATATTTGTTTGTCACCGGTCATGACAAAAGTAAATCACATGTTGAAGTCGCACATCACCATGACATTCTGCATTGAGGACCCACAATGACTGATGAATACAATTTTTTTATTATTTGGAACACGCGCATCAACGTGTGTTCCATGGATTGCTTCAATACAATTTTAGAAAGATAATGAAGAGTTACGTAATTATGATATTTATATGAAAACTGAATGTAATTAATGAGAGGAATTACCTTAAAACATGACATATAATGTTCCATTTGAATGTATGCTCTATTGGCTTTATGACTTGTAAAAAAAAGTAACACGTGCATTCAACTTTACTGAAAAGTATTTGCAAATTGTTTTAGAAGAGTGCTGAAATCGCTCCATTGATCCCCACATTGATTCATTCTGTGATAATATGTAGAGGGTTGTTGTTAACACCTCTCGTAAAGTCGTTCTAGTGAGCCATGAAATCCATGATTTCTGTGTAGTTTTCTCAACTGATGGTGAATACTGCCCGTATCATGCGAAAAATATTATTAAATCTCGTTGGGTAGCTCACAAACAACTCTCCAACCCATTTGTCACCAATATATGAGGATGTCATGCAAGGGAAACACTCTAAGTACAAGTTTTAATATTCGTATATCAAGCATACTGCAGCTGCAATTCTCCTTCTATTCGTTTGTCTAGTTGCATCCATGTATTTCGGTATCGAAGTGGCTAATTCATAAGCATCAATGAATTAACTAAAATCATATAAGTTTAGAAACAAATCCAACATAAGCAAATAACATTACAAAAGTAAATAGAAAACATTAAATCTCTCAAGTGACAGTTCAAAATAACATAAATATCCAAAACATCATGAAAAATCATAAACAAATAGAAATGTCACACAAGAATCTAATAAAAAAGTGTCCCTCAAATGTCACAGCTCCCGTGAAAATAATACAGGTAAGCTGCCTTTCGGGCGCCTGACACGTTATAAAAAATTCTCTCAGGGTTGAATCTTCAAGCAAATTCATAGAAAATAAATACAACGACATGCCCTCATAAATTTCTGAAATTGCATCCAAAATTCGCATAACCTACTGGACAAAAGATCCTTGTGAATAGTGATGGGCCGGTCATTGGTGTATGAAGCCACCAACTGTGAGATTTGGCTTCTAAGGAAAGCAACTACCTCTTTTTTTTTCAACTTGAGAACTCTTTGATCGGCTCTTGGACTCAATGTCGGCACTATTTTTGGTATGGGGTTTGCCCGTAAGAAGCTGTCGGTCATCGGAATTGAAATCCTGTTACCCGCTTCGGAAGGACGTTTTTTTTTTTAAAAATTTTAGTTTTGAAAAAGATGAAGTCAAACTGACCCCATAATTTTCATAGTTTAGATGAAAGAGCGCTTTATCTCAAATCATG